>NC_028456.1:27539471-27570017 GCF_000263155.2 Setaria italica | reverse complement strand
GCAGTCCGTGATCAGAGCATCATCGATAAATTCAACACATTTCTCAACAGGTAAGATCTTTCCTCACCTTCAAACAATAAATCACCAATTCACCATATATGATCCATCATCTTATTCAATTGTTCTTCAGTTTCACCGACGGTGACAGCAATGCACCTTTCTACCCCTCCATGGTGAAATCCATGAAGGAAATAGGATCTTTCAATCTCAAAGTTGAGTTTGAACATGTTCTGCAGATTGATTTGAACATGGCAATTGACATTGTCAACCTCGATCAGAGAAAAAGGTAACATATCACCTTTAACAACTACTATAATGTATCAAGTGATGTCATAGTTGTTTCATCAAACTAGAGCGATTGAATTTATTCTACTGATTGCATAGTATGTATCTTCTTGAGTTGCTTGTTTGTGCGCAAACCCTGCACTGCTAATTTCCAATAGGTGAATTAATGTCAGACCGGCCAGACAAATCATTTGCAGCAGCCAGGGACGGAGCTTAGTGATGGTCGATAGGGGCCATGGCCCCCCTCAAATTTTGCAATCCCTTGCTGAAGATAGTAGATATTAGGTCTAATTGTTAGTTAAACCTAAAATTGACCCCCTCTCTCTTGTGTTATTCACCTTACAATCTGTGTTGGCCCCATATCAATTTGGGATCAAACTCCGCCACTGAGAGCAATAGAGGCATAACTACATACTGTATTACAGTTCGTAATCACATCTTTATCTGATTTATGATTAATCTATATAATTTATGGTTTGTCTCATTAAATATAGTTTCCTGCCCTAGATGGCTATGCTAATTCATGTACTCTTTTTTCTTGAAGAAACAACCTGTTACTTCCCCTTGTGCAAAGGTTTCTGGTCGATTAGGACCTTGCTACCGCAGAAGAGCTAAATCAGAAGGGAACTCTAAAATTCTAGTCAATGCCACGAAGCATCAAGCATGTAAAAGATTACTTTGCAACGAAACATGACCTATTTAATATTGTGAGAAACCTGCTTTGGGCCTAGGGTATGATGTGCGTACCTCGTCGGACGGGGGAGAGTCCGATTTCTTGCGCTCCAGCACTCTGAGTTGGCCTTCCTCGCCTTGCCCCAAACCAGTGACGGCGGCAGGCTCTTTCTTCAGGTCATCATCGGGCATGGCCGATGGACCATCGGCCGGTTCCTTTTGCTGCGTGCTTCCGCCGCCGCCAATTTCGCCCCCTGCTGCAAACGCCATTCTCCTACGCCTGCGCCTTTCTCGACTCCCGGCCATCTTCAGGACCGGACCGCCGCCGATCGGGATTCTGGCTAGGGTTTCATCGGCCGAAGGGAGAGACAGCGAGCGCACCGAGTGACGGGGATTGGGGTGAGTTCTGAGGTTGGCCTCATGGAGTCACGGTGGGTTGGTGGGTAGGACTCTGGAACAGCCTGCTGCGGCCCATTTTCTCAGCAGTGCACGGCCCATCTCTAATCTACGAAATCCGGGTCATTCCGCTCCATCCCGTCCGCTCCCCCTCCCTGCGTCCCCGCCGCGCCGCCACCACTCCCTCCCTGCGTCACCACCGCGGCGCCTCCCGACGACCCCTCCCTGCGTCGCCGCCTCCAACCTCCCGTCGATCCCCTTCCTCCCCACCCTCTCGCCGCTAAAACAGATCTGCTGGGAGGCTGCTGCCGCTGCCGCCGGGATGGCGACGCACACTTCACGCCGTCGCATGCGCACGAGGCGTCTCACCACCACTTGGCGTCCGCCGGCTGAGGCGGCGAAGGCCACCGCGTGCCTGCACGCTTCCGCGCCGCCGGCCACTGCGGTCGGCGCTGTGCCCGCCACACCTCTCGCGGCGGCGTCCCCAGCATCCTCCTTCGCGGCGTGCCCGCCCACCCACAACCGAATCTCCATCGGCCCCGGCGCGTCGATGGCCGCGGACGCGCTCTCCATCATCCCAGGTGCCGTGCTGCGGAACCTCTCCGACAAGCTGTACGAGAAGCGGAAGAACGCTGCGCTCGAGGTGAGGTATTTCAATTCCTCGAGGGGCTTTGGTCTTCGAGCAATCGCCATGGATTAGAGGTGGAATTTTTGTCACTGTGGGGTCTTGTACAGATTGAGGGGATCGTGAAGCAGCTCCCAATGGCTAGCGAGCATGAGAAGATATCAGCGGTCAAATCGCTGCTACCAACGATTTCACCTACTCGCTGCGAACCATCGGAAGGTTTGCATAGACCACTGTGGTTCATGCTTCCGGTGTTGACGGGGTCAGATTTGTTGAGTTCTCTGTCGCTTTGATGTTAGCAGGGTGGGTTGATTGGCCTTGCAGCAGTTACTGTCGGACACGCGCAAAGAGATGGCCTGTCAAGAGGAGGAGGAGGGTATATTTACCAATGGATCATAATCATGCGGTGGATATCAGTCACCTGGAATTAATCATTTTCTCCAGGGTTCTGATATATAACACCTCCCAAATATAAGCAGGTGTGTTTGTTTCATGGAGCATCAGTATGTAGTAGAGAAGAGTTCTTCATCTAAAATTGCTATATTCTTTAAGTGGTAAGTGGTAATTGAGGGCTTGGATTGGATATAAGTGGTAGTTGTCACAGTCTAGATACCAGAGCTTCTTGAGAGTGCACGGGTACAGATGTTGTGTATAGTGCTTGAGGACAGGTTTTACATGACATGTATTTTTCTAAATACCAGTTCACCTGCCGTTTCACTAACGCAAGGAAATCACACAAGCATTCCGGTTTTCTAAGTTTAAGCTGCCCAGTGACCATGAGTTTAAAAACTAAGGAGGGGACTTTCCTCTGTTTTAACTCCTTCATTAGCGAATGATAGATCTGCAGTTGAGATGCAAACCTGATTCCAAGGTAGAGGGGGCAAGTTATATTTGTTTATTATTTTTGTTATCTATGGTTGAGATGCAAACCTGATTCTAAGGTAAGGGGGTAAGATATATTTGTTTACTGTTTTTGTTTATATGATAGTAGAATGCATGTTTTTGTCCAATGTTTAGTTGGTCGGTGTGTATCTTGTATCAAAGTAATATCAATTTTTATGCCCGTAGCAACAAACGGTCACGTACTAGTACTTACTACTTAAAAAAAGTAAAATTGGGATTTTTTTTCGTACGTCGCCCTCCGCTCCGCTTCGTGGCCCTCCATCCTCTCCCGTGTCCTCTCCTCACTCACCCGTCCTTCCACCTCGCGTGACCTGCTCCGCCTTCTTCCGCGCTCCGCTCCGTCTGATCCCGCAAATTCCTCCAAGCTGTCCCTAAGCCTCGCGCGCCCTGCGCCGCCGCCCTGCGCTCTCCTCTTCTCCATGCTCTCCCTGCGTCGCCGCCGTCGCTCTCCTCTCCTCGCTCGCTCGGCGTCGCTGGCCTCCGAGCCGTCCCTCTGCCTCGCGCGTCCTGCGCCGTCGCCCTACGCTCTCCTCCTCTCCTCACTCTCCTTGCGCCGCCGCTGCCGCGCACTCTCCTCGCTTGCCCAGCGCCGCCGCCGCTCTCCTCCTCTCCTCGCTCGCCCGGCGCTGCTGCCCTCCGAGTCATCTCTCCGCCTCGCGCGCCCTGCTCCTCTCCCCGCGCCGCCGCCCGCCTCATCCCCGTGGATTCGTTGCCCTTCTCTTTTCGTTCTTCCTGTGCCGTATCCTCACTGTTTCTTGGTTTCCTGAGCAGATCATCCGCAAGGGATTTTACCGGACCAAGAATGTGGAGCACAAGGGCCAGGTATCATATACTCCTCTTCCTCCCTTTCCCCCTCATCCATCTTTTGATTTGGTTCGCCATGTCGATGCTGATGCACCATTGCGTCTCGTTGATTGGATGCGATTCGGTCGGTACTCACGGTGTCGCGCATTGCTCAACTGTGGCAGGTGGATTTGGTGACGGACAAGGTCTGCGAGGACCTCATCTTCAACCACCTCAACTGGCAGCGGCACACAGGCTCGGGGTCGACGTTGCGTGGGTGCGTGGTGACCGCGCCTGCAGCACGCGTTCCCCCGGGCAGCGGTCGTGGCTCTAAGCCTCGTCTACGGCGTGGAATGACGAGGGCGGAAGGGTGGGTAGTGGGCAGCTCACCGGCGAATATAGACTCCATGAGAGATGGCACCGATGCGTCACTATAGGCACGGACGATGCCCAAGATGCACCGCCCAAGGTATTTAGCTGTGCACTCGCTTCGGCTTTGAAGAACGGCAAATATGAGGTTGCACAATCTTTGAAATCCTCCATTGTCCTATTCTAATTAGCCTCAACCATACACGTCACATGCATCGTTGCTTGCACATGACATTATACCTTAGGATCTTATCAGAGTGAACTACATTGAAAGGCATATGTAATCTCACTATGTAGTCAGCCACGAAAAATTTGAGCTCCTCAAGACTGTTGAACTTCATTCCCCTCCTAATCACTGGATTCTCACTATAAGGTATCCCTTCCAAATTCACCATAGGAGTTTCACATACGGCTTTGTGGATCATGCTTATATCCTTTCCATTGGGAACAGATGGGAGTTGGACATGACATTCCTTCAACAACTGCAACTCATTAGGGGTGTAATCAAAATATTCGTCCACATGACCTATGTCCTCTACATCATGCACGGTTGTATTGTTGACTTGGGGCCCGTCCTCCTGAGATTGTATCTCCTCCTCAGATTCAAGCCCATCCTCCTCAGATTGTGACTCCTCCTCCTCCTCACATTCAGGCCCATGTCCGACTACTATATTTTTATGTGCGTTGGCCTGAACATCTTCTACCCCATCCTCCTCCTCAAAGTCATCATCTTCGGAACCTAGAGATATGTCATCATCATCTATGTTTGCTTCTTCCCGCTCAAAAGTATCATTGGGAAAATCATCATTCGCAATGGCCATGCCAACATCAAATTGGCTTTCACCTAAACCGTGCTGTGAAATTGTTGATTCTTGGGTACCATTCTCAACCACTAACCACACTTCATCTCTCAAGGCAACATTTGCATTAGGTCTAGGACAAAAATCAACTACCACCTCCAAACATACAACATTAGCTTGCTCAACTACCTCCTTATATTACTTCCTGTTAGACTCGGATGCCAAGTTTATAAGAACATAATGAGATCTAGCTTTCCCACAATCAAAATGAACTTTCAATGTCATCTCATCCACTCGACATCCATAATTTCTCATTGCACGGTCAACTAAATCTTTAAAACTTGGATGAGCATCGAACAATTCCACTACCTCATTCATATTCTCAAACTCCCCATTCTCTTTCACAATCCCACCATGAAACATATGAACTAAACGACCCATCTACAAAATACAAAAACTTTACCATACTAAGTATAGCAAATATATTACGAACAATAACAAAATAAAATACATCAATTTGACATATTACACAAATAAACCTACAAATACCATGTAAACTACACAAATGCATCAATAACTACATAAATCGAAGCATGCAATAAGTTCTACATGTCAATATCGTTGGCAGAGAGTATACTGCGTATGAACTAAGCATCCATTAGTACGTAACAACATTGCATTTCATCAAAAATTTGAAACTACAACCTAAACCTAGGTCACCTAAACATCCTCCGATCTACCAAATGGAACAGTAAAACAACAAAAAAAGTGGGGGGAATACCTTAGAGCAAAGAGGCAGCTCAGGTCAGGGCTGGAGGAGGAAGAGAGGAGGAGGAGGAAGGGTGACGCGCGCCTTTAACTTGGGCACTGCCCCACCACGCGGTCTGGCGTAGCAAGGCTGCCACGCCAACTCATGTGGCGCGGCTTGCTTTGCCGTGTCAGCGTCGTAGCGCTGTCGCACCACTGCATGTGGCGCGGCAAAGGCTAACTGCCGTGCTACGGGGCACGGCGCGACTAAAAGGGTCGCACCGTGTAGTTGCGCCGTGCAAATAAAGTTTGGGGGGAATTTTTTTTAAAATATCTTTAAAAAGATTAAAAATAAAAAAAATCACGTGTACGTAAACCACTCTAGCAGGCTCTAGTTGTCTTTGACAGTCCAAGTGCTTCTTTTTTTTTTCTGAAAGTGCTTGTGATCGTTCACGATCTCAGCCAACCGGGCCGTGCAGACTTTGTGCGCACAAACGACACCGGAAACCTTTATCCGGGCTTTTTGGGGTGGCAGCATCTCAGTCCAATCAAAGCGTTTCGCTGTCCATGCGTTTCTTTGTGTTTTCTTCCGCTCCGCTGCCTGTAGAATTTTTAGACCTGCGCTTTCCCACGGTTCGTCAATGCAAAGGTCGCCAGTGTTCTTGAAGAGGATCCACCACTAGCTTCTGGTGAAGCCATACCAAAAGACACAACCAAAATAGCTTTAGTGAAATCCGCTCTCCGAAGCGTTTCGATGGGGGAGAAGTAAAAAAAATAAATTGGCTCCCCGTGGCTTCATCATCGACCGCATGGGCATGTGACCCTTTTTCCCGCCGTGGCCCATGGCAGAGGAGAGCATAGAGTAGGCGCGGGGCAGAGCAATGGCGTGGTGGAGCTCCATGGCTGGTGGCGGAGGGAGGCGGCGCTAGGGCACAGGACAGAGAGAGACAGCACTGGGGGGCGGCGCGCTAGTGGCGCTGGGAGCGGATGGCGGCGTTGGGCCGACAGGCTGGTGGCGCTAGGGGCGGGACCGCGGGAGGCGCTAGGGCTGGCGGCGGTGGAGAAGAACGCTAGGAGATAACGCTGTGAGCGGGTAAGGATCGAGAGGATGGCAGCGCTAGAAAGAAAAATAAGAGACGAAGGAAAGAGAAAAAAAGAAGGGAGAAAAAAAAGGAAAAATTAGAAGAAAAGGTAACGAAGGGCATTCTAGATATTTTATATTTTTTATCTATTTGAAACATTATAGAGAAGTCATTTTGCTAAATATTTTTCTCACCAGACAAGCTGGAGTAAAAAAAAAGTGCTCCACCAGAGAAACCACAACCAGAATCATTTCAGCCGCAGCCACAGCCCTATCAAACGAGACCTTGAACCCTTTCTTGATCAAGAAGCACTTGTCCCTATCGCGTTGAACTGGCCACGTCGCATCCTTGGACTCGCTGAGCACACACCACAGTCCCGTGTACACATTGGATCTGGATCGACTATTGGGTCGTTGGACGGTCGCAGAGAGGGACTTTTTTGGACCTGAGAAAATCAACGCAACGCACATCCGAAGAGCTCATCTAGATCGCGCGCGCTCCTGTCGAAAGCAGCAAGCCAAGCAAGCACCTCGGCGTCGCAGCTTGCGAGCGTCCGGAAACTGACGAGATGGGCTTGCTGTGCTGGCTCTTCGTACGTGGACTCATGTACATGACCGGACAATGACATGGGTCCAGCTTGATGTAGGTCCCAACTATAGCGCAAGTCAAACAAGAAATTCATCGGCTACCAGAAGCACCAGCGCTCATGTACTTCTAGTTCGTGGCTGTTGCCATTTTGGTGCTCTTTTTCTTGAGGAAAATGACATGAATTCAAGCATAGAATTGCATTTCTGTCAGTAACACTATTGAAATAGCTACGTCCATGTTTTTTTATAACCTCAGTCCAATTGATTTCTATGTCCATGTCAAGGAGGATTTACGTAGGATTCTGTTTTTATAGGGAAACAAATTAAAATCCCATGCCCATTTTGGAAGATAGAAATACTCCGTACATCCTACTCCGTATGCAATTGGCATGGACGTTCAAGAATTCTGAATCGAGGTCTAGAGGGAAGTAGGAAAGTTACGAACCTAACCCCGTAAAAAGTGGCTTGTCTACCCAGTTCTTCTAACCAGTCCGAAAAGCCAGATTGGATAAAGATATCACCCCCAATGTTTCGCTAGAAAGGGAAAAAATAAGGAGGTGCAGAGCGACGTATATTCATTGGAAAAGAGATTAATGTGAAAACATACATTAGCAATCTCAAAGGAATAGATAATAACTATGCTGGATCTTGTGCCAGGATTCGTTGAAGTGTGGAGGAAAACTTTACTGCAAATTAAAACAACTTTTGACAAATCGCTATAATCCAACAGTTGGGAAGCAGGGGCTCGGTTGGTTAGCTCGTTTGGATTTACCGGTTGGAGACAGAACTGTCAGATTTCTAGCCCGACAGTCCATCTAGGGGTACCAAATGGTTGATTTGTAGGTAGGTTGGATCGTAAGACCATGAACGTGATAGTAATATAAGACACAAGATACGGAGATTTATATAGGTTCGGATCGCTAGTGTAGCGTAATACCCTACGTCCTGTTTGGAGGATTGTATTGCGCCCTGCACTCGGTGGTTGGTTGTTGTGTTGAGGGATGGATCGGTACGTCCTAGGAGTAACCCCACCTCCCCTTATATACTCCGAGGGGTGGGGTTACATGGCAAGTTCCCTAGTCGGTTACTATAGATGAGATCTAGTCGGATTACAACACGTGGGGAGCTCTAGCTAGACTCTATCTTCTACCTTCTTCATCGAGTTGGGCCGGTCCATTAGTGGTCAGTTGGACCCTCCATGAGGTAACTGTCAAGAACTTACTATTTCCCCAATCTTTTTTATTTCTACAGTGGCTAACAATCGTAATGTATTTAATCCGCTTGCTGAAAAACTATGGGAAATGAGTTTGTTAGGGATCATAGTTGGCAATTTTTGAAACAGTAGGAAAAGATGAAAAACCATACTACAAATCCTGTTGGTCACTTAGAAAAAATAGTAACGGTGCAAATCTAGGACTCGCTCAAATATAGGACCCTTTGGTAAAAAACCAGGAAGAAGCTACAAAATGACTTACACTAAAGAGAAGGAGAAAAAAAAGTGGCTTTCCCAACTTCTCCTCCCTCTCCAAGCATTACATGAACATAAAATTACTCATATTGCCATTAAGAAGCCGTTTTACCACACGCTTTTCAAAACGGCTTCAGTTCCACTAGAGAAGACACTTCATTGGAGTAGTTAAAGTCGGAAACGTTTTGGTAGGAGCCAAGCTCTATCCGAAGGGGCAGCAGAAAAAGATGCAAATTCTTGTAGTGGTCGGAGCGAACATGCCCTATCAGGGGATTGATTGCTCATTTACTATCCCTCTTAAACTTATTTTTATTTTCCCAGTCAGGGCACGTACAACTGGCGTCTTTTTGCCGTCTCGAAGCCGGAATGCCCTTGTCTCAGTCGAGAGACGGGCGCACCATCGCCTCACGAAGGGACGACGGGGGCTCATGCTCCCAAGCCATATCGCCCGCTCCAGCACTATTGTACGCCGCACAGTCAAAGACGAAGGTGAGGCTCGATCCCCTACGGCGCTTCCCCTCCGCGCGGGAACATGGTGCTTCCCCTTCCCTTCGCGCCAATTTCCCCCATAAAACCGCTTCCCCTCCGGCTCCCCAATTCGTTCCCAACCGAGTTCAATTGAAGATGAGTCGAGGTGTAGATGCGGTGGCGACCCGTGATTTGCTAGAGGCAGAGGCACGGCGGAAGCGGAAGGCCGCCGTGTTGCGGGAGTGGAAGGGGATGGCGTCGGCAAAGTAGCAAAAGGGGGTGGCGTCGGCGCCACTACAGAAGGGGGCGGTGGCGGCGCTGCGAAAGGAGAAGGGGGGCGGCGGTGGCTGTCGTGGTGGAGCAAGAAGGCGCCCCCAACCTCACCGTCGCCCCAACCTCACTGGCGACAGTAGCAGAAGGTACTGTCTTCTTTCAATCCCCATCGTCCTTAAGTGATCCCAACCTCACCGGCGCCCCAACCTCCATCGTCTTGCCAAATGGAGCTTCTGGAACCAAGGAATTGGTGGCAGTCCGATTACTCATCCATGGATGCGTCCTCAAGCTTTGGATCCATCAACATGGTAACAAATCAATCTCAATTCTCTTGTTTCTCCCACTTTTCCCCTTTGGTCATCTAGTAGTATTTTCCGGGTGATGATTTCCACCAATTAGCTAGAAGCTGCCCCTCTGTTTTGAAAGAGCTGATGTCCAAAGTCAAATGTTGCTGCTCGTGTGCCCATTGATTTCAAAGAAGCAAGATAAGGCGACATCAGGTTTCAGCGGCTAAGCTATCTACTAAGCAAGAATTAGGATTTAGAACAACTATGACAACGTTGTGGATGTCTAGTTACTTGCAAACCTCCTTGTCGACATGGAAAACTATGGAAACTGTCTTCTGTCATACGACATGTTTTTTTTTTTCTGATTTTCAGTCCATGCAGCTGCATACTGTTTCAGATATGGCATGATTGGAGCTATTGTCATATCTTTTGACTATGACAGACCTTTATTACTTGCCATGGCTGATACATAATACAAAATAATTTATTATAACACAAAATATTTATAAATTATGGTGGCTGCACTTAGAAGTTATTATTAAGTAGATATTTGGGCTTTCACATTTTGATACATCTAAATGTGATATCAGTAATTTATTCCTTTATCCAATTGTACTATTTTCTGCAGGGATCATGATGTAACACCACCTGGTGGCTTCACAAACTTTATCAAGAATCATCCTTAGATGTCTCAAATGGGACCTTCTCATTTTGTCCCATTCAAGCCGCCACGGCCTTTGGACACTTCATCATCACAAGAAGAAACAACAACCCCCCGTTAATCTCTGGTTAATGATAAGTGTATTAATGTCGATAGTAGGGATGAACTTGTTAGGACTGAGAAGCGAATTCTGTGAACACAAGAAGATGTTAGGCTGGTGAGTTGCTTAATTCAGTTGCTTTGTTTTTCAATTGCATTGTAATTCAATTACAGTAATGTAATACTTTCTATACGATTGTAAATGAGCTCTTGGTTGCTTAATTCGACGGACTCATCCCAAGGAGCTGATAGGAAGAATGAACAGTATTAGCTTGTTGTTATTGATATGTACAACCAGATTACTCCCAGCAATAGAAAAAGAAATCTTAAGCAAGCCAAGGATAGGTGGCACATGATTAATAGATAGACTGACCTTTTCCACAATGCTTGGATAAAGGCTCAAAGAGTTTTCACCAGTGGATACAATGATCAAATGTGGATTGATAAGGCACATCAATTCTATAATGGAAGACAATGAACCTGGGCCTTTTGTTTTAATGGACGTGTGGTATGCTATCAAAAATGAGATAAAGTGGGTAGCATACAACGATGGGCTAAAGGCAGCACGTAAAAGAAAGGGTTCAGACAAGAAAGTGGCAGGTAAAGATTCAGATGTTGAGGAGAATGTAGAATGCCCTAGGCTAATTGGGCAAAAATAAGCTAAAAAGGCCGCCAAGGAAAATAAAACCAAGTCCAAACTTTGTGACAGTGATATTGAGGAACTCCATACACCGGGAAGAACCAATCTGAAGATTATGCAAACTGGGTTAAGGTATTGGAAATACAGCAAAAGTTATCATTTGACAAGCTTGAAGCAGCAAAGCTTGCTCATCTTACAGCAAAAGAGCAAAAGGAGGCAGCAAAAGACCAAAAGGAAGCAAAAAGGTACGAAGCTGAAGCTAGGATGTTTGAGACCTATAACCCTCTTCTCTCGCAAGATGTAGGACGACTAATGTCAGATGAAGAAAAGGCTGATCATGTAGCAATAGTGAAGTATTTGAAGAAGAAATTATTTGCTGAATTTAATTAAGGTTTGCTTTAATGTATCTGAAATTATTTTCTATAGCATCTAACAGCTTACTTTCTCAGTTGCTTGACAGTTTATGATGTATCTTACAGGTGTTGAGTCACGTTGAAGATGTTCTGATCAAGAAGGCTGTTGGATGTTTGAGACTCATCTGATCACAATTTTTCTTCCTATCTAGCATATATTATCCTATATAGAAACTATTATCCTTTCTTCAGTTAGAGTAAGCCTGTGTGCAGTGTGAATTTGATCCTATATTCAGCTACCTGTATGGACTACATAGCTACCTGTATGGAGTACTTTCAAGCTTACTGAATGTTCTGTTACGGTTCTGAAAATAGCTTACTGAATGTGCTATTTTTCTGAATCTGTTATCTTTGTGAAATGTGCTGCTATTTTTCAGGCCTGTCATTGTGCATCTCAGTCCTAACCGGTTATTTGTTGCTCTGTTAGGCCACAGTTTAATCTCTGAGATAGCTGGACTGAACCGGTTATTTCTGAAGCATCAAAGTATTTGTTTGTTGAGCAACGTGTGTATCTATTGATACAAATTCTATTGCCTGTGCTTATTTGGATTTACCTTGCATTCTCTTAAAAAAACCACAAAACAGCGTATAAAGATCATGTTTGTATTTGATCACCTTGATTTATAAGTCTATACAAGAATTAATTAGTATACAGATAGCCTAACAAACAATCTGTTATATAACTTGTCCGTATTGCCGTCTCTGACTGTCTCTGATGATGATACGGTCGCTAGTAGACGGCAACCGTAACTGTTGAACGTCCCCTCAGCTCCCAAAAAAACCGTCGGAGCCGTAGACAAGGATGCACTGCAATGAGCACTTGGTGGACTGGACTCCTCATTTGGCCGTGTCACCGTGTGATGTGACTGGATGACCGATGAGAACATGCGCCTATGAGTAGGACACTGGAGGGCGATCCATCAGCAGCATGCAGCCCTCTGCGACAGGAATGTGTGATGATAGCGGGGCAGAAAATCTGTTGAGCCTGCCTAGCGACGGGTGGTGGTGATCCACTGATCCGTTGCCCGTTGGTCCTGGGCCGTCGTAACTTAGGGGGCATTTAGTTCCTTTGCTTATTTTTAGCATATTTCAGATTGTATGTTTAGATACTAATTAGAAGTATTAAATGTAGATTATTTATAAAACCTATTACATAGATGGAAGTTAAACGGCGAGACGAATCTATTAAGCCTAATTAATCCATCATTAGCACATATTACTGTAGCAGCACATTGTCAAATCATGGACTAATTAGGCTTAATAGATTCATCTCGCCGTTTAACTTCCATCTGTGTAATGTGTTTTTGTAAATAGTCTATGTTTAATACTCCTAATTAGTATCTAAACATTCGATGTGACAGGTGCTAAAAATAAGCAAACTGAACCAAACACCCCCTTAGAGACTGTTTGGCTCCCACCCGCTGCTGATCAGTACCTGTTACATCGAATGTTTGGATACTAATTAGAAGTATTAAGCATATGTTAATTACAAAAATAATTACACAGATAGAGTCTAATTCGCTAATTCGCGAGACGAATTTATTAAACCTAATTATTCCATGATTTGATAATACGGTGCTACAGTAACCATTTGTTAATGATGTATTAATTAGATTCGTCTCGCGAATTAGCTCAAGAATTCTACAATTAGTTTTATAATTAATTTATATTTAGTTCTTCTAATTAACCTCCGATGCGACACTGCTAAAGTTTAGTACTGGTTCAAACATCCCTTAGCTTACTGTTACCGCTGTTCTCGACGTCGACGACACGGCGAAAAGTAAAATATACGCAGAATGGGAAATGCCGAAATGGTGTGCAGAGGGGCGATTTTATCATTTTTATGGCGCCAACTGCACGTGAGGCCGTGATCGTGAGGCAGGCTGAAGAGTGAAGAGGGCGGGCAGGACCGCAGGAGACAGACAGCTGCTGCTTCCTGCCTCGCTTGTGCATGAACAAAAACTCTAGGCAACAGTAGCACCCACCACCCAGGCAAGCAGGACCAGCACGGCCATGCCGGCCTGTCCTCGCAGTTGGGCGCTCCCCATTCCGCACGCGTCACCACGGGATGTCACCAGCCCAGCCCCGTCACTCAGCTAGTCAGCTCATCGCCCCTCCCCACCGCTACGGCGCCACCGCACGCCGCACGCCTCGGCTACTACTACCCCCGCCCAGCACCGCATTTATGATGTGCAGGTCACGTCCCCGCTCTCCCGGTGCCTACACACCGAACCGAGTCCCATCCGTCGGATCTCATCCACACGGCCCACGCCGCTCTTCCTTCCCCGCAGGCACGTGACCCCACGCCCGCCCTCGCCTCGCTCGCACCGTCAGGCCGCCGCACAGGCACAGCAGCTAGCCAGCCACGGAGCCACCCATGCGGCCATGCCCAACCCAAACCAACCACACTGCCGCCCCCTTTCCGTTTTGACCCCGCCGTGTCCCCTCCGCGCAGAAACAAACAAGGAGCCGAGCCGCGCGGCGAGCGAGAAAGCACGGCAGAAAGCCTGGGGGGTCGGAGACGCGGCGGATACGCAACAGGCCGCCGCGCCCAGAGCACGGACCACGAAGCCGCAGCCCGCCAGGCCGGCCGGGACCGCCGGATCGGCGGGCCGATCGCGTCCGCCGCGCGTAACCCGTGCCGGGCCAGCCCCCAGCCGCCCCCGGCAGGACCCGTGCCAAACGCGAGTGCCATGCAAGCGCAAGCCAACAAAACCCCCCGCCCCTTTGACCGGCGCGTCCCCCGCCCGTGCGCGTCCACACCACACCCACCCCGCTACCCTACACATTCCTTCCCCAGGACTGGACAGTTCGCGTGCTTGGCTGTTTGCTTGCTTCGACAGTTTGACTCCCTTTGCACACCTGGCAGCTTAAGCTTGTGCTTGAGCTTAAGCTGCAGACCCGTCAGTCACATCGTCGTCGCTTGAACCCTTTTTCCACGCGGTGTTGCTCGGGGTTTTGAACTTTGATCCGTCATTAGTGTTCCCATACCAGGCGAGGTTTAGTGAGTGAGAGTGAGGGAGACAGGAGGAGAGGAGAGAGAAGGAACTGGAAGTCTTTTGCCGGCCCAGTGCTGCGACCTGTGCGCGATGTGTGTGCGGGGAGACTAGAGGGGCGGATCCAGGCACGGCAAGGTAGATCTTTTCGGGAGTAGAAAAGGGGAAGGCTGCCAGGGACCGAGGGAAGCACTGCTCCTGCTGCTGCTCCTCCTGACCTTCCTGCTTCTCGCCTGGCTCCCGCTTCTCCTCCCGTGCCCCGACGCCAGAGGGGAAGGAAGGAAAGGGCGACGACGAGGTGGAGCCGGAGGGCATGAGCTTCGGCGATCTCCTCGGCGGTGCCGGGGACGCGGCCGGCGCGCCGTACCCCCCGTACGGCGTCTTCGCGTCGTCGCCGGCCCTCCCCCTCGCCGTGGTACGTACTACTCCTACATGCGCGCCGGCCTGCGCGGCGTCCGCTTCGCGTTCTTTTTATGCTCGCGCGGTGTGGGATTCCGTCGAGTGATTCGGGAATGCGCGCGTGTTTCGTGGTTGCAGGCCGACGCCGGGCGCCGCCGCGGCGGGAGCGGCGAGCGGGCGGGTTCGGTGGCCCACGGCGGCGGGAACGCGAAGGACGCGCCGGAGGCGGACGACGGCAGCCGGTCGCCAATCGGCGACCACATCGACGTCGTCTTGGTTTGCGGCGGCGGCGAGGACGACGACGAGGACGGCGAGGCCGCGAACCCGCGCAAGCGCAAGAAGCGGTACCACCGCCACACGCCGCAGCAGATCCACCAACTCGAAGCGTGAGCGCCCCCGACCGCCCCGATTCGTCGCATTCTTTTCCGCTTGCGTTGCGTGCGCCTGTGCTAATGCGTGGATGGTTGTGCCGCAGGGTGTTCAAGGAGTGCCCCCACCCGGACGAGAAGCAGCGCGCCGAGCTGAGCAAGCGCCTGGGCCTGGAGCCACGGCAGGTCAAGTTCTGGTTCCAGAACCGCCGCACGCAGATGAAGGTAAGTGGCCGGCCAAACCCCAGCTCTCTTGTGGGCACGCGCGTTGCTTCGCGCCGTTTTGTGTTGACACGGCTTTCGCTTTGCATGGCGCTGGACTTGGAAGAACCAAATGGAGAGGCACGAGAACGCGCTGCTGAAGCAGGAGAATGACAAGCTGCGCGCCGAGAACCTGTCCATCCGGGGGGCCATGAGGGACACGGTGTGCGGTGGCTGTGGCGGCCCAGCTTTGCTCGGGGACATGTCACTGGAGGAGCACCACCTGCGCCTCGAGAACGCGAGGCTCAGGGACGAGCTCACCCGAGTCTGCGCCCTCACGGCCAAGTTCATCGGCAAGCCCATTTCTACCATGGCGCTGGCGCCCGTGCAGCAGCTTCATCCCATGCCAGGCTCGTCACTGGACCTTGCAGTCACTTGTGTTGGGTCTGTGCCACCAAGCACAATGCCTGTCTCGACGATCTCCGAGCTTGCTGGCAGCGTGTCCAGCCAAATGGGCACGGTGATCACGCCCATGGCGACCGCACCATCAGCGATGACTAGTATTGACAAGTCCATGTTCGTTCAGCTAGCGATGAGGGCCATGGATGAGCTTGTCAAGATGGCGCAGATGAATGAGCCCCTGTGGGTTCCAAGTGTTTCCTCACCTGGCTCACCAACCATGGAGACGCTGAACTGGAAAGAGTACTCGAAGACATTCTCGCCATGCGTTGGGCTGAAGCCTATTGGGTTTGTGTCTGAGGCCTCGAGGGAGTCTGGCATTGTCGCCATTGACAGCGCTGCTCTTGTGGAGTTCTTCATGGATGAGGTTCTGTTCATGCCACAATGCTCCTTCGTTTTGTTATTGCGTGTATATTTGAACTCACATGGTTCCTTGAATTGTTGCCACAGGTACGGTGGTCCGACATGTTCTCTTGCATTGTTGCCAAGGCATCGACTATTGAGGAAATCTCAGCTGGGGCTGTGGGAAGCAGAGATGGTGCATTGCTGCTTGTGAGTGTTGAATGGTCTCTAGTTTGGATTGTTCATAACATCCTGTTCCTGTGGTTAAGCATAACATCTGCACGTTTTCTGTGCCATTTTTCTACAGATGCAGGCAGAGCTACAAGTGCTTTCACCTCTTGTCCCTAGAAGGGAGGTGACATTTCTTAGGTTCTGCAATCAGCTTGCTGAGGGTGTGTGGGCTGTAGTGGATGTTTCCATTGATGGACTGGAGAGGGATCAGTGCCTAGTTACAAACATGAATTGCCGCAGGCTGCCTTCAGGTTGTGTGGTGCAAGAGATCCCCAATGGCTGCAAGGTACATCATAGCAATTCTTTACCTCTTCTTGTTCTTTGAAGACTTCAGGCAGCTTTACGTTTAGTTATCTATCAAATCCTTGCAATGTCGTCATGCTTATCATCGATTCTGGAAGTTCCTAATTTCCAATGTCATGGCCCAGTATATCAATATGACTTTGGCACTTCTCCAAATAACCAGTAGTTGCTGAAATTTTCTACTCTGCTCATGATAATCATAAGGATCATCATTGAATCCAATTCTCCATGTCCACCACGACACTATTGAACAGAATACTTAGTGTTGTTTGGTAGTGTTCCAAGTGTTATTTGTTAGTTTATTGCGCGCTGATAGTCATGCGATATAGTGTTCGCAAGTCATGGGTAGGCTCATGTCCCCAATAAATTAATCGTTGTTAGGAGCGCACCACCCAATATTAATGGATTGGTCAGCGGGGAAGGGTTTAAAGAATTGATTTCAGATTAATTAACTGATTTTCTAGATCTAGCACTTCTACCCAAGCATGCTACCTTGCTTTTGTTTAGTCAGGAGCTCCATCCAAGGGGATCAGATACTTCTACTCCTGGGATTGGGGCCCTTGGGTAACTTATTGTCTGCAGTTTAATCCATGCTTCTCCTCGTAGAAATTTTGACCAGTTATTTTATTGTTTAACCCAATGAAGAAAAGTCATTTCCTCAGGTTTCACATCTGAGCTTTGTCTAATCTGGAATCTGAAATACACATCTTTCCGTAGATGAGTGGTTGTTTTTCAATTGTTTTAACTTGGAACGAGGAGAATTCCATCAAATTCATTACTGATAAAAATGCCATTTCATAGAAGCATTTTTGTTCCATCAAATTCTCGTGATCTCAAATCACATCATATCAACATGAACTGATAAGCTTATAACGGGTGGTAGTTGCATGTTTTCAGGGTTTCATGAAGAATATACTTTTGCATTACTTTTTTTTCGATAAAGGATATTCCCTGCTTTTATAAAGCATATAGAGGTACTTTTGCATTGCATTTGGCCATTATTTCAGCATATTGTTAGGAGTTGATAATTAAAATATCCTGATCAGAATGATGTCAGAGCTTGTGACCAGACCACATGCAGAAAGATCGGCTGTTCCTTATCAAATTTGAGATGCCTGTCACCCTATGCAAGATATCATGTTTCCTTATGTTCTTATTTCATTTGTGTTGTTTTGGATTCAGCTTTTCTTCTTTTCATAATTCTTCTCTTGTTGAAATGTGAGTAATGTGTTTCCTTTAGAACACCGTGTCAATGTATACTCCTGTGATTTATTACAATGTAAGCATCAGTAGAAGTTGGGGCCATGGGGCCCGAAAATAGTTTAGCATTTCAAGGTAGCCATTATGGTCAAACACATCCATGGGGTCCCTTTCATATTGTAAACCCTGGCCAACATCATACTTGTAGCCTACTGTAAGTCAAAAGTCAAAACATGGTTTATTGGGCTCTGTCAAAACATGGTTTATTGTGCTAACAGAAGTTGCATTTATACTGTAGGTCACATGGGTTGAGCATACAGAATACCATGAGGCATCCGTGCACCAGCTCTACCAGCCTCTTCTGTGCTCTGGCCTCGCCTTTGGTGCAGGGCGGTGGCTTGCAACACTGCAACGCCAGTGCGAGTGCTTGGCTATCCTGATGTCATCAGTTGCAGTGCCAGAGCATGACTCATCAGGTCTAGAAAATTTCACAACACATAAGATCTGTATAGGATTCCTTGCTTGTGCTGCATCCTAGAAATGAAATGGTAAACCTTTCATTCTTTCCGCAGCGGTTCCGCTGGAAGGGAAACGGAGCTTGTTGAAGTTGGCACATAGGATGATGGAGAACTTCGGTGCAGGGGTGAGTGGATCATCTGCAGAATGGAGCAAACTGGATGGCTTAACAGGCAGCATGCGGAAAGATGTTCGTGTCATGGTACGAAATAGTGTGGATGAACCTGGTGTGCCACCAGGTGTGGTGCTCAGTGCCGCCACAGCAGTCTGGATGCCTGTGACACCTGAGCGGCTCTTCAACTTCCTTCGCAACGAGGGGCTGCGTGCTGAATGGGACATCCTCAGTAACGGCGGCCCTATGCAGCAGATTGTACGCATTGCCAAGGGGCAACTGGATGGCAACTCTGTAACTCTACTGAGAGCTGATGTGAGTATATCCTGTGGCACATACTTCCTGATCGCACTTTCAATGTTTGTCATGCTTGTTCGTTAGTTCTTCAATAACAGAATGTGTAGACATGTCCTTGAAAAAAGAAGAAGAAAAAGAACGAGTGTGTAGATATGGCCATATGTAGTAGTGCTAAATGCTGAAGATGATGAAACTTAAACTTAGGCTCTGAAGCAATGATCTTAACTAGCCATCTCTAAGTAACATCACTAGGAGGATTAACATATATATACTTGTTTCCAAATAAATAGTGCAATTCACCTGCACTTATGCAAGATAATCTTCATTGATTTTATCAGTTTGTATGTGAGTTGTGGATAACCTCAAAGTACAGTAGAATTTTATCTGATCTTCCTGTTTCTATCAATGTTATAATTTTTTTTAACCATAATGGCTTGCATTATGTTTACAGCATACAAACACGCACCTGAACAGCATCTTGATTCTTCAAGAGACGTGCACCGACAAATCTGGTGCGATGGTTGTCTATGCCCCAGTGGACTTCCCGGCAATGCAGCTTGTGATGGGTGGAGGGGACTCGACTAATGTGGCACTCTTGCCATCAGGTTTCGCCATTCTGCCTGGCAGGTCTTGCACTGGTGGAGTTGGGCACAAGACAAGCGGAGCGCTGCTCACCGTTGCATTCCAGATCCTTGTCAACAGCCAGCCGACCGCAAAGCTCACCATGGAGTCAGTAGACACTGTTTACAGCCTCATCTCCTGTACCATCGAGAAGATCAAGGCAGCGCTTCACTGCGAGGTCTGAACTTGGGAGCAGGAGACTTTTGGCCTGGAGGGAGCATCTGGTGACCAGCCTGAGTCAAGAACGAACCGCGCGAAACATCATTGACCTTTGCTAGGTGGTACGGATCGACGGGGCGATCCGCAGCACAGAGCAATGGTGGTGGTTCGGGTATTGACTCGGCCTCTCCCTGCCGCTGTTCTCAGTGGTGGCAGTGGAAGCATTTTGCGTTTTGGAAACTTCAGTAGGACAGTATCAGAGTTGGTTCTAGGGAGTCTGGAGTCATCTATGTTTTTTGTTGGCTGGCTCATGGTTTTTGGTATCAAGTTGGTTTTTGTTACGGTAGATGTCAGAGCCCCCGCTTTATGTTTCTGCTAGTTATAGTCTGATAGTCGCGAGCTCAGTCAATGTCTGACAAATGCAGCATTGTATGGTTGAGACTCGGATCACTATTTATATGGAAATAGTAGTTAAAGAAACAGTGGTTTATGGACGTGTTTGAAACAAATTTCCTGTTTTGATGATGGAAATCGATACATTTTGGGACCGTGTCTCAGGTTCGATACATTTTGGAACCGTAGTGTCTCAGGTTTGCAAGTCTCGACGACTTTACGCCAAAGAGATCGTTATGGCCTTATGGGACAGCACACAGCAGTATAGCTCTCAAGGCGATGGGCATGAGAGAAATCTATGCCACCCTGACTTCGAAAAGAAGCCAACGTGATATGATATGGTTATAGCTCTAAGTAGATCTTGTAGAACCAAACACGAATAGAGATTGGAGATGCAGACTTGCAGAGCTTGGCCCATTCACCATACTCGTTGGCATTGAGCCCACGAGCTACTGCCTTGAGTATGATGGTCCTGTCAAGCGCACCGACTCCTAGCGACTGAACTTGCATATAGACTGTCATAGGACCTTCATCTGGACCACAAACAAAATCATCCTACATTGTGTAGGTCTTGAAGGACAGGAATGTTATGCGGTTTACTAGTATATAACATGTAATTCTGCACATTTGGTTTCGAAAAACCAGTTGTGGGAAAAAACAGGTTTGACAAACTATACGATCCGCTAGCAATTGTAGTTCCCTCCATAATGCTGCCTTTCATGGCCTGCCTACTTGAGTACTAGCATCACAGCAGAGCCCATGAGATCGTAAAAACACCCGAAAGGGGTTCCAAGACAGGGCAATGCAGTTTCAAACGCAGCTGGCGTTTGGAACAACATCAAACAATCTGTACAAATAAGGATGGTTACCACACCTCAGCTCGATGTGTCACACTGGATAGACACGATAGTTGTTTACTTCATAAGGTACTATCTTACAGACTGAGATACATGACGGCTGTAGTCACTAAGACATCCATGCCAGTAGTGTTAACTGAAATAACTAAGTTCCTGTGTCAGCACAGCTCGACATAAGCTATTATCATCTGGAACATGACGAGTTCAGGGTGCTTTTGCAGTTTCCCTCACCAGAGCAAACTTGGCCAGAAGGCCAGAAAGCTGAAGGAATGACCCAACACCATCGCAGATTCTCATGTGTGCAAATCCAGTTTCCTGTTCAAATAAAAAGAATATGTTTTTTCAACAGAGGAGAAATCAACTGCATCTTTGTAAGACCCAATCCTGTAACACAGCAGGAGATAGATCCATTCTACCGGTTTCCTTTAAGAAAAAAGTTACAAGGTTGTGAATTCACCTTCAGCATTTCCAGCTTCAGATATTCAGCCATGTCATAGTTCTTGACAACACGGAAGAGAGTAGTAATAATGTCAGTAGGAGAGTATCCCAAATCATAAAGTTGCTTCAGTGCAGAGCAGGCCTCATCAAACTTTCCATCAAGCACATTTTTCACCATGTTCTTGACATGCAAGGGATGTGGTTGGTCGCATACCTGGGATCAGTACAGTGTTATATCAACCGAAGTTATATTGAACATGCAGAACAGGATAAGTTGAATACCAACCTTGAACACATTTTCTTGATTAACAAAGCGGAACCCACTAAATGTAGCTTGCAGGTTGTTCAGAGCTTGTCTCATGTCACCATCAGCAGTAAATATGATAGCTTCAAGCCCATCTGGCACATAAGGAACCTGATTGTACAATAAATAGAAGTAAATGAAATTAAGTCCGGAGCCTGGACCTGGACTGATGGTTCAGGATAATTCACAGAAAGAAACACGTGAACAGTAGGGACAAACCCCAGCTTCACTGTCTAAGTTATGAATTCAGGCAAAGAGAGCATCAACTAAACAACTCCAGTGTCTCCATGATCAACTGAGTTTGAACAAGAAATTACAAACTATTTAACTTGCATACATTAAGTAAACCTATATATTTGTCTATCAGTCATTCAATCTAGCAGGCCAATGTGTTGATTTTACTCTGATGGAATAGCTGAGCATATCCAGTCTTGTTTTGTTTTTGAGTTTTGACCATCCAGTTACAGGACCATTTGTTGGTTTGCAGTCTCATATGATCACAAACCACACTCTGTATGCTATGTTACAGACACTTTAACTGAAGGAGGTTGACATCTATGATCTTTATAGTGTGAAATCTAATAAAGGAGGGTAGTTGTGCTTATTTTGAAGCTTCGATACATCTGATGTCACAATATACATATCATGGATCAGATCTTTCCCCCCTTCTAATTATTGCAAAGAAAGCATGCATTTCTATCTGGCACAGGCACACACTCAAGTATCAAACAACATATGTCCTACATAATTTATTTGAAATGATATTAGGATTCAGCAAAATTTTCAGATCAAATATCATATCAGAAGCAATGCTTTACAAGATCAACAAAGACTGTTGAGTTACACATAGGCACTAAAGTTTGTTGGTACTGGAACCATCAATTCAGAATTTTCCAAGAACAAGAAGAAAACGATACACTGATGCAGTACCCTTTTAGCACACACATGGATAGCTTCATGTGATGTTGGAAATAAAATTCGAAAACTGCTGCTATTTACTATCAGTTCTGTAACTTGACACTGAACTGTGAAATGACTTCTTAAAGCATTTTTAACAATATCAACTACAATTCTTATTAATATAGGATAGGGCATGGGCATATCTTCACAGTTGCACAAATGAAGCATAAACATATGTAGGACAAAATCAAGTGGCTCTCTTAAGCTGCAACAAGTGATAAAGCTATATTAAAGTTCACATAAATACCACGACCAGGGACAGTAAAGTATCTCTCAAAAGTCAAAACTATAAGTATGATGGTCTAGCTAATGCAACTAAGGCCATAACATTCATTGGTAGGCCCTTACAGCTCAAGACTTACCGTATATGTTCTCTTTTACTTTCATTTAGAACACTAGGACCATCTACATTCCACATGTTCGATCAATACATTTTCTAATGGTTAGTACTTTCGATGATACATTTACTAATATCATCTTTGTGACAAACCAAAATACTTTGTGTATTAGTGGTGGTGGCCAATGTTTAAAAGGTTGATCCCATGAGTTCTCAGTATGAAACCTATTTTGGACCGAAGTAGCACCCAAACATTACCTTCTCAGCTGCCACAACAATCATTAGGCGGCCAAGGATCTCCTGGTCAGAGAGCCTCGAGAACCTGACAATAGCACAGCGGCTTTGAATGGGTTCAATTATCTTAGATGAGGTGTTGCATGCAAGTGCAAATCTAGTGGTGTTGGAATAGATCTCCATTGTTCGCCGCAGAGCTTGCTGTGCTCCTGATGTCATGCTGCACACAGCAAGAGTGAGGTTAAATGCATACTAAAATACTCAAAGAAAGAGATGCGCATTCACATATTTGAGCAAATATAGCTTCAAAACTTTCAAACTTCTATTTGAACTCTACGTAATAATGAAGTGCAAATGAGTCGCCACAGGGTTTGCCCATTTCCTAACTGTAGCAACTAAGAAAAAAAATTCTAGCACAAGAATAGCCAAACAGCAACTGATGGTGAAATAAGACAAAAGCTTCCAACTAAACATTCTCTTTTTTCAGTGACTACCCCCATAAGGCCATAGCATGCGGAATGACTAGAACCACTCAGTGGATGGCATTACCTGTCAGCCTCATCCAAGATCACGATCTTGTGCCGCCCAGGCTGCAGAGTGACCTTCTTCTGTGCAAACATCTTGATCTTGTTCCGAACCACATCCAGCCCCCTGCAAAAGCATGAATCGGCCATCAAGCATCCGATCCACACCACCCAAGGCGGCCCCGAATTGCAAAAACCAAATCACGTCACGGTGGCAGCAACCTGTCGTCTGAGGCGTTGAGCTCGAGCACGGCCTCGCGGTAGCTGGGCCCGAGCAGCTCGTGGGCCAAAGCCAGGATGCTCGTCGTCTTCCCAGTCCCCGGAGGCCCCTGCGCGAAAGGAAAGGGGAAAAGGGGTAAGCTACGCCGTTCACTGCTGCGCGCGGGCAAGGTGTTCGAGGAAATGTTGCTTACCGAGAGGATGAGGTTTGGCATGTTGCCGTCGCGGGCGATGACCTCTAGGCGGGCGACGGCGTCGGAGTTGCCGACGACGTCCGCCACGCGGGTGGGGCGGTACTTCTCCACCCATGGGATGTCGTAGGTGTCGGCGGGGGCGGGAGCGGCGGCGGAAGAGGAGGCGGCCATGGCGCGCGGGTCGGGTGGGCTGCGCTTGTGCGGCGGGAGGGGGAAACCGCGCGATTGTGGAGGGAAAATCGGGGAATTGGCGAGTGCCTGCGGCGCGAGGGTTTTGTTTCCCTTCCTGGGTCATCCGGTGACAGGTGGACGGCTGAGATGAAGCAGATACGGACGCGCGGTGTACACTGTACACCCAGGCACCCAGCGAAAATACACGGTCAAATTCAAGAACAAAGTCAACCCTGGTTGCGTGGACGAAACTATTTCGGAAAACTGTTTTTTTTTCTTTTCGTATTTTCTCAAATACAAATTCATTTCACAATATATGAAAACAATCTTATAAAGCAAAAAAATGCTATACATAGAACAATTTCCTTTTGCCCCAAGATGACAATATTTTGTCAACTTTCCAACCCTTTGTTTCTTAAAAATTGGAATGGCTTAAATACTCCTCTACGGCTCTACCCACAAAGTATAGATATCTAAACTCATTTCATAAGGGATATATGGCATTGTTTCACTTCTAATCTTTTATAAGAACAATATACTCCACGCATGGTTGAGAAAAATCTTTGTCCTGGAAAAAAAAAATGGGGGGAGGGGGGTTGACGTGGTTACATGCACTTACTTCATCACAATTTTTTTAAAAACAAATTGATATTTGGCCTCCTAGATTGTTTACATTCCCTGAGCAATTAAAATAACAAATTGCATGATGATGAAGGTCAAGAAGGTAAGGTCACCAAAAAATGTGAGAATGGTGACGATCATGATAAATTGAATGCTAGAACAACAATCTTTCTGAAATAGAGGTAAAAGACCTTATTAAGTTATTTATACAATATGTACACAACATATTCTCACAATCTGCATTTGTAAATATTTTGTACTACACTGGTATCCCGATATAGCAAAATCAACGAATAAGACCACAAAATGATCTCACTTGGGTCTCCTCTCGCCGTCTCACTCAGTTACCAGCGGCTGACCTCACCAGTTTGCAGCTGGTCCAACCCACATCGGCCACGGGCCCACGATCACATTGGAAAAAACGAATAGAAAAAGGAAAAAGGGAAAAAAAAAGAAAATAGAGAAAAGACTCCAGAGTCCCCAAATCCGTCCCCATTCCATTCCCCTGGAAGACGAGGCCACTTCCTTCCTCCTGAATCCTGATCTCCCACGGGTTCCCCTCGATGGCGACGCCCCGCTCTCCGAGCCCCCGCGCCGACGCGCCCCTCGACTCGGCGCCGCTGCTGGGCGGCGCCACCGGCGGCGGGAGCCGGCGCCGAGGCGGCGCGCTCCGGCGGCCTTCCCTCCGCGGCGCGGCGCGGCTGCTGCGCCGCGGCGGGCGGCGGGCGATGCGTGAGCCGTCGGTGCTGGTGCGGGAGGCCGCGGCGGAGCACCTCGAGGAGCGGCAGGCGGACTGGGCCTACTCCCGCCCCGTCGTGGCGCTCGACCTGCTCTGGAACCTCGCCTTCATCACCGTCGCCGCGGTCGTCCTCGTGCTCAGCCGCGACGAGGACTCGCCCATGCCGCTCCGGACCTGGGTCGCCGGCTACGCCCTGCAGTGCGTCGTCCACATGGTCTGCGTCGCCATCGAGTACCGGATGCGCCACGGCCAGCGCGGTGGGGGGCCAGCGCCCGCCGATGAGGAAAGGGGTAGCGATGGATCGTCCTCGTCCAGCGATGAGGATGACAGGGAGCTTGATCACCGTGGTCGCCGCACCGATTACGCCAGGTAATTCGATGGATCTGCCAGGAAGAGACTTATATTGCTGCTTATGCACAGTACGTGTACAGTAATCTCGATGTAGCGTGTTATTGTCGTTCCAAGTCCAACCTATCTATTAAGTGGACCAGCACTTGTGTGTGGTAGTGTAGTTTAGTGGAAATGTTCAGTGTGCTTATCTTATTTTTTGTTTGGTTTGTGGAATGGAATGAGTTGATCCCTCACCACCTCACCCCTCACGAACTAATAAATAGTATAACCATGAAGAATGGGGTCATCCCACTAAATTTTATAGGATCAACTCATGATGGACAATCTCATCTAGGATGAGGTGATTCCTCAAACCAAACACACCATTAGTTACAGATTAGTTTTGTTGAAGTTAGTATACTGGAGAATTGCGAGCGAGCTTGGTTGTCAACCACTATGCGCAACGCACAACCTGCGGCGGCGTCAAAAAACTGTGGCGCAGAAATCCTACACCATAGGTGTGGCGGAAAAACTGCAGCAGAACACTTATGGCCGCTTAACTTGTTGCGACGTGGCGACCAACCAAACATAGGCTTAAATTTGGTCTGGCGTGCCACGTGTTCAGAGTTGCGTGTGGTGGCCGGCAACGAAACATCCTCTACATTAAAGATCAGTCTTATGTGTCTAGAATTTTCACCCTGGTTCTCTCTTTTAGTTTGGGTTTTATCACAGTTTGAACCAGGTGTTTCTCATTGGTCTGATGCTATGATTAGAAGGCCTCTATACTGGTGCACTATATCTCGATAACATCAATACTATATCAAGTAGAGATTTTGAAATGGTAATGAGTAGCTAAAGAGTCAAGGCAAGGTTACTGGGTCCTAAAGAGGCCCAAAATCCATTTACAGTTTAAAAAATGGATATTTATATTTCTCTCCTGAATGGCTAAATTAAGTCTAAAAAAGCAAGCACTCAACAATGTTTCCTTGTTACATATCAATGCTGTGTTGCAGTGTTCCATAGACTTTTGAAGCCTAATCTATTTGGTAATGGCTTTTAAGTTTAATATGGTCAAGAAATCGTACTGAATGGACTAAGGAGCTGCGTTTTTGGATTTCTATTCTGAAATAAACCATAGAATTTGATATTCAGTTAAGAGATACATTGTTTCATATATGATTTCTGTTCTGAGAGACCAAGTAAACAGTGACAGTGGCCCCATATGCTTGATGTATGAATCACATTTTTTCAGTCATGTGGAGTTGATTGATCCTTTTTTATTTTGTTTTATGGCATGTAAAGTCAACATACTTTGGGATCACTCCTTTAACCCAGGCCATCAAAATAATAAAAGTTTCTCTAGTTATGATTTGTGAATATATTCAAGAAGGCATGCTTCTCATGCTTGCGTATATTAATATAAGCCATCTTCTCATGACTTAAGGTCTTTTGTTGACATGCTATGAATTTTGCTTGTATTAACACACACCATCACGAGAAGCATGCTTTCTTGACCTCTTAGAACAGAAATCAAAGCGGTTGTAGTTGCAGACATGTAATAATTCCAGTATTTCTTTAACCTGATGATATTATTATTGGTTTAATCTGGCAGTATTGCAAAGCACTTGGAGTCTGCTAATACGATGTTCTCCTTCATATGGTGGATAATTGGATTTTACTGGATATCTGCTGGAGGTGAAGAGGTTATCCGGGATGCACCTCAACTTTACTGGTATCTACGTTTCTTAATTTAACAACAACGTTTTGACAGCATTTTCATCTCATTTTTGTAAGTAAAACATGTTTCTGTATGACTTACTTTGCAGGCTTTGCATAGTCTTTCTGGCATTTGATGTGTTCTTTGTTGTATTCTGCGTTGCTCTGGCTTGTATCATTGGTATTGCTGTTTGTTGTTGCCTCCCTTGCATCATCGCAATTCTCTATGCAGTGTCTGATCAGGTATGGCTTTTCAATTGTCATGAAATATAAGATATAACATGTTAATCAGTTAATGTTGACATGGAATTCTTGCTTAGATGACCATTTACATCATCTCACTGAATATAGGAAGGGGCATCTGAAGATGATATTCGTCAAATCCCAAGATACAAATTTCGGCGGACTGATGAGCCTGAAAAGCAAGATGTTGACCCCATGGGGCCTTTTGGTGGAATAATGACAGAGTGCGGCACTAATCAACCTATTGAGAAAGTGCTTGCAGCTGAAGATGCAGTAAGTTCTAATGCTTGGATTTTTTTTGGATATCATTACATAACCTTAGCCCTTAATAATGCTTGAGTTGCTAATTGAACATCTTTTGAAGTTTGAACTATAGCTTTTACAAGCTCAAGTTATATTTTTCTTTCATAATGACTGATGTGTTGTCTATTGAGTAAGATGGTGCAGAATGACTATGTGCTTGCCTTTAATTAATTTACATGTCTTCATTGAACATTCATGCATCACAAAGATTCCAAGTATCTACCATTTATTTGTTGTGCTGATACATGTTTTCTAAAATGCCATCTTAACATATAGGACTGATGTTCCACCATATCTATTTATGCAATCCCATTAAATTGATTTTGTTTTGAATGAACTATGTATTGCTATAGTGCTGCCAACCAATGTTAGAGCCGAAAGAAGCACAGATCATTTTGTGTGTTATGTATTAGGCACATAATTGTTGTTTTATGAAACCTTTTCTCACTTGATCTGTGCAGGAGTGTTGTATCTGCCTTTCAGCATATGACGACGGTGCAGAGCTGCGCGAACTCCCTTGTGGGCACCATTTCCACTGCACCTGCATTGATAAGTGGCTGCACATCAATGCAACATGCCCCCTGTGCAAGTACAACATTCGGAAAAGCAGCAGCAGCAGTGGAAGTGAAGAAGTATGAATGCCCGCCTCTTGACAATGCCGATCCGTTTCGAGTTCGTGCCTGAGCCGTTGCTAATGTGACTCCAGGTTGTGACCGGTGTAAATTTTTGTATCCAAAATGTGCTGATAGAGTCAATTATGTATTAAAGTTACCCAAAGTGCTGTCCATATGTCGCATAAGTTAATAAATAGTTGGGTGTGCATCTGTATTTACAGTCGGGAATATATGATTAGTTGGACCGGAACTTGTATTATGAGTGATTGAGGCTTTTTCCTGCTTGCTTGTGTCAGGTAATGCTGGTAATATTTCTTGCATGGTTTGTGCTGATAAAGTCCCACCTTGGCCATTGTTTACAGGAAGAACATAGCTGATGAAAGAAACATGGCCGACGGGGGAGACGGAGGAATCAGTTGGAAATGTAGTTTTTTCTTTTCTTTTCATGATTGATGGTACCCACTTTTGACGTTAACCATTGTGCAAATGAAATTAGCTGAAGGCCACTGCTCATGGTCCCACCTATAATAACCGGTTGCCTGCTGCCGAACTGAAGCATTTCACCGAGCGAGGCGTCGTCGGTGGATCTCAGTATCTCACAGAAGGGTAACAAACTGCATTTTCACTACAGTGAAGATTTTACTTTCCCATCTTTCCGAGGACAGGCAGCAGTTTGATTGGTCGGTTTTTGAACAAAGGCCGTAAGGTTTTTGAAACTCGAGCCGGAATGTAGCCGTATTGGAATCTGACGTGCAAGGACCACGGTGGTCGGCGACCAACCCGCTTGCCAGAGACGATTCAAATCGCCCTCTCCGCAGTCGCTAGAGCACGTGGGTGTGTTTGATGGAGGGATGGAAGTGGATAGGATCATCCCATATTTGGGTGTGTTTGGATGGAGGGACGGAACCGGATAGGATTGTCCCATTTTTACATATATTTGGTTGGAGGTTAGGTGAGACGAGTATGGTATCAAAGTGAAATATTCCTTAAAAAGGGATGGAACGGTCCTTCCAAATCGGTCGGACCGATCCGTCTCCACGGACGCTGTTTCTCTCCATCCCCCTCAAGTGCTCCTCCCACCGCTCGTCTTGCTGTCCCCCTCTGCCGCGGGTCTCTGCCACCCCTCACCGGCGCCGGCGAGTGGGGCAGGGCGAGGCGGACGGCCGGGCAGCATGAGGCGGCCGACCGGGGTTGCCAAGGCGGGTGGCACAGGGAGATCTAGCCATCGCGACCGGGGGAGCATGGGAGCACGACAAGCGGCGGCGGCGGCCGGCCAAGGACGTGGGCGGTGGCATTGCTGCGCGGGCTAGGGGCACGGCGGCGGGCGTGCGAGGCGAGTGTAGGGGCAACGGCGCTAGGCGGCGGCTGTGGGGCGGCTTGGCGCGTAGAGGTCGGCTGTGGCGGGCACGGTACGACTCGGCCAAGAGGTGGTGGCCGACGGCGCAGACAGACGAGGGCGAGCAAGAGCTCGGGAGGAGGCTGGCCATGGTTGAAGGGATCACCTGAGGCTGACAGTGGATCCGCGGCTAACGGAATACAAACACAGTTTATTTTACTTGTCCTCATCCCTCCAACCACACAACAAAA
>NC_028456.1:27494205-27539371 GCF_000263155.2 Setaria italica | reverse complement strand
CGTGCCGGGTAGGCATCTAGCTAATCAGTGCCCAGTTTTACTGCGTCGCGGGCCCCCGGCGCGGCCGCGCTGCTGCTTCCCGTCTCTCCGTGCTCTCACGCGTGCGGCCTTGTTCAGCGCACCAAAACCCTGTCCCTCTGCTGATTTCCGCGCACCCCCGCACTCGCAGTCACAGTCGCAGGGCCAGTCTCCTCCCCGTCTCCGCCTCCCCGAGCCGATCCCTTCCTTCCCCCAAACCCTCGGCCTCGGCGGGCACCCATGGACGCGGCGTCGATGCTGGAGGTGTACCGCCGCGACCGGCGCAGGCTGCTCGGCTTCCTCCTCTCCGCCGGCGGCGGGGGCGGCCGCGCGCTCGACCTCTCCCGCGTCGACCTCGACGCCGTCAGCGCCGACTACGCACTCGAGTGCGTTGCCGCCGGTAAGGCTGGCAGAAACCCGTCCGGCCCTCCGTGCCCGCGGACGTGCCCTGGCCGCGATTGTTTTGATCGCTGGGGCGCTATGGGGTGTTGAGTCATCTGATGGTTCGAGTTTTGATCAATCCAGGCGCGCAGTTTGATGCTTCGGAGGCCACGAGGAGGTACTTCGACGAGAGAAGGTACCCGATCATGGTATGCGTGACCTGATCGCTCGAATTTTCCTGTCCATTTCAGCTCGAACTGATCTTCCTCGTTGCTTGTTGGATTATTGCTTTTGGGCCCGGAATGAGTCGTTTTCTATGAAGACAAGCGTTTGGGAGCGGTGGGGAGGACGGGGGCTAAACATTGTTGGATGTTTTGGGGTTTTCCCTAAAGTTCAAATTCTGAAATTTGGTAAAATTGCTGCAATAGGGACATAAGGCATCTTGACTGAGAATGGTATTTCACTTGCACAGAAGTTAAGAAATCATTACAATAAGAGCTGCACAGCGCTTGTCTTAATATGCCAAAATGCATGAGTCATTCCTCAACTGTAAGGAGCATGCTTCCCTAGCATTTTTTTTAAATTCTGAGATTATTAGTCTGATCCTAAAAACTAACAAGATTATTGCCAGATTTCAGCATTGCAATGTACTAAGGTTGTCACACTGTCAGTCAATTTTTATGTATTCATATCTTATCTCTACCTACTCAATGCTTGACAGCTTGAGTCTCCTCAATCTTATCGTTTCTCAATTCCTTTTGTTCTTTTGACTTTAAAAATCTACTGTTACAGTGAAGACCATGAATTCGATTGAGTGTTCCGTCCCTCCTTCCTATTTACACGGGCATAATTTGGCATAAGGAGCTTTGTCAAGTGCTCTATTGTTACATGTATTTTATGCGGAGCATTATCATAAGTATAGGGATTTTATCCGAACACAATCAAAATTTTCCATTCTGTAATTGTTGTTAATTTTGCATTCAACAGATTGGGTCGCCATCAGGGAACTCTTATTTTCTTCTTTCAAGGCCAGAACCATCTGATTCCCCTCCAAAGGAAGCAGCACCTAGCATTGGCTCCCAGGCACCTCAACAGGAGAACTCAAGTCCAGTAGGGCAACCAAGAGATTTTTTCAGAGATGCTATTAATACCTCAGGAATTGGCTATGGCACGAGAGATGATAATTTGGCAGATATTTCTCCTCAGCAAGTAAAGGAAGTGGATATTCTTTCTCTAGGTTTGCCTAGGTTAAGCACAGGTAGAAAGTTGTACATGCTTCATTTGTACTGTTCTCTTATTCTTCTTTGGATATGGCTACCCAGAACTATAGATATATGAATATAGGATAACATATAGATTGCTTTCATGTTTTCTATTCTGTTTTAAGAAGACCAAGTGTGTAGGGATAACATAATTTGTTTTATAGACCTGATTCATCTTTTCCTTTTTTTTAACTCCTCAAGAACTGTCTGATGATGATATGAGAGAAACAGCTTATGAGGTGCTTCTCGCTTCTCTATTTGTCAGGTAATTTCAACAAAACATGTGTCTGCCTGGATGTTTGCATTTACTACATGGTGCGTCTTCGTATTTCTAATATACATTTACAATTCTAACTCGGCTTCCTTAATAATACATTACTAACAGCGGAAAAGTACACTTCTCTGAAGAGAAAAGGGAAAAGAAGAACAAATTCTTGAAGGGTCTAAGGACAAAGACAGAAGTATCAAATTCAACACCTCAGGTGGAAGATGGCTATGCCCACATTCTTGATTTGATCCGAGTACAAATGGAGGCAAGGTCTTATTCACAAACTGTTCACTTTCCTTAGTTTAGCAAAAAAAAAAAAGGGGGCTATTCACTCTCTGCTTGTCTAAAAATAGATGGCGATGGTAGCATAACTTAACAAGATACTGCCAAATTCTTTGCTGTAATATGCCATATTCCCTTTATTTAACAAAACATTACACCAACTGATTGGAAAAAAGTACATCCTCCTAGAAGCGCCTAGGCGCTAGGCGGAGCCTGACTGCCTGCATAGAGCATAGCAGCTAGCGTTTTTTGAAACATTTTGCTTGATGTTAGTGTTTTTAGTTCCCTTTCATTTCATTTTTGCCATTGCTGAGTACCAGTGTGCATTATGATCCTAGGAAGCAAAGTTCTTACAGAGAAGCTTTTCTACTTGAATTTTGGTCAGCCCTTTGAAAGATATCATTTTTTTTGCAGTCCTCGAGACTAAGTCTAGATTTTACATACTGTTCATAGGACAAATGATTCTCTATTATACAAGATTAGAAGTTTTTTTTTTGCCTCTGTTTTATTCGTTGATCATTTCGAATTTACTTGCTGAGTAATATATCTTCATTACAAGGCTCGGAAATAGTGTAGTGACTAGTGAGGACTCATTAGTCAAAATTGTTCCAGATTTCAGAATCTATGGATGCATTGACTAAACGAGCTTTAAGGCATATTAATTTGAAGATGGTGAAAGGACAGCTTGATGTGCCTCGTATATCATTACAGCTCTTAAGTTCTGTTGGCAAACTTGATTTTCCAACCGAAAGATTGCGTGTACAGTGGCAGAAAAGACAGGCAAGCACCTTTGATTGTTTCTATCTACAGTATGGGCATCTGTCTTACTATTGTCTCTGATTCTGCTATCCAGGCAACTGTTCTTGAAGAATTACTTCTGTCCTCAGCATCTCTTGAGTATGATATGAGTGAAACATTGCAGATAGTTCTCTCTAAGCTAAAAGATACAGAGGCAAGAACTAACACCCATATTTTATATCATTGTGTATTAAGTAATGATACTAGTATATCAAAAAACACAATAACTGCTTAATCTCTCTTCACAATGGACTGATTCCCAGTATTGGCTTCATTCTATATGCATTGTTAACTATTCCAGGACTGGGTTGTGAGTGTTCCTGAGGGCCGCGTCGAGGTCTTGACTATCATTGAAAGATATAACTCAAAACTTTCTGCACTGACCAAGAAGTTCAACCTTAAAGAGGAGACCTACCATTGGACCCATAACTATCATGTCAACTTTAGGTTATATGAGAAGTTGCTTTGCAGTGTATTTGATATTCTCGAAGATGGACAACTTGTAGAGGTTTGCTTTTCTTTATCCACTAGGTGTCAATATATCCTCTTTGGTCTGCTAAAAAATGATCACAGCTTGTGGACAGTAATGTGGCATTAGTTCAATGGTTGCATCCTGAGTTCCTGAATGTGCTATCTAATTTTGCTACCAGGAGGCTGATGAAATACTGGAAACAGCAAAGCTAACCTGGCCTATACTGGGCATTACTGAGAAGTTGCATGGCATCTTCTATGCTTGGGTCCTTTTCCAGAAGGTTTGTTTACTGCTATTGTTTGGCCCTTCTCCTTTCTGTATACCATCTGCTGTCCCTTTTCTTGATAGCATGAACCAATGAGTTATGAATTTGTTCCTCATCCATCATGTTCTCTGCATTTCTTTTGTTGCAAAAGCACCTAGAATGTCTGTAGGCAATAGGAGCTAGATTTTTGTTGACATTTAGAGTGGACAGATGTTATGGTACAATGATACTTCCGTTTGAATAGAAAGAGTCTGGTGTTCAATCAATTGTCTTTTTGAGTCATGATTAAATCAATTGCCTTTGCTCCACTTAGGGGTTTGCAGGGAAAACTTCTTTTCTCCATTCATTAAAATAACCTTCTTGACACCTGAGTATTTTTATTACTGTTACCTTGTTTGTCCCAGTGACATGTTCGCATGATTGTTTTTCTTCCATTCAGTTCGCTCAAACTGGGGAAACTCTTCTACTGAAACATGCAAGCCTCCAGATACAGAAACTTCTATTGCATCACGACATTGAAGAACTAGAGGTGTATACAAACAGCTTTATTTGTTCTGCCGATGCCTGTGGTGGTGACAGGGCTCTAAGTTTGGCTGACAGTGCCCTTCTTAAAATAAATTCCTGGTGCCGCAGACAACTAGAGAATTATCATGCACACTTTAGTAAGGTTTGTTGACATCCCTTGTTTGGAACCGTATATCTTTCAGCTCATGTTTTTTGGTACATCAAAGCATCAATTAGTTTCTGGATGTGCCTTCCTGTTTTAGCATGCTCATTAAGAAAAACTGTTAACAAATGCTACATATTTTACTCTGATAATCATGTGAGTAAACAAATGCTACCATGTGGTTTTGCCCATTACCTAATCAGCTGATCCAACGGTCTAAACTTTTAACCTTGATGTCATGATTTGACAAAATGTTCTCATATGCTCGTCCTGCACGTTTATTGTCGGAGGAAGCATGTAAAAGAATGATATTATTCCATGGATAATAGCCAGTCACCTAATTTCTTTTTACCATGGAAGCACAAGTTTAGAATCCACAAGGCTGTTGCTGATGTAAGTAGGCCATCCTTTTATTATTTGCGTGATGAACTTAATTTTTAAGAGGTCTGCATTGTCCATACAATTGACGAGTTAACGAAAAGGAAAAGTGTGATTGTGTAATGCTACCTGCATCATGTGAATATAACTAGTATCATAGTATGACAGTCCTGATAGTATGCAATCTGTAACAATTTGGAAAGAAGGGCTTGATGATTCTCCTTTATTGCTTGCATTGATGGTACATAACCTATTTAAATCATTATCATCTTGGGATCTTATCTTCTTAATATAATGATGTGTGGTTCTCATGCATGCTGGAGGAAGAAAAAATCTAATCAGTATTGTATGATTTGTTTTGTGACATTTCAAAGTTTATTTTTACTCGATCTCCTGTAACAGAAAAACTACTCGATCTTTGAGGCCACACTGAACTTGGCATTACTTTTGGTGAAAACCCCACCTGAGGATGATTGTGAAGAAGTCCTGGTTAGATCTCTAATGTTTTTGCTGTGTACTTGTATGATATGCAGCATGCATCCAAACATTAAAAGAATTTTGGGGTTAACTCCTCTCCAATCTCCATAAGTGTTATAACCCTGATTACCATTAAGGAGACACTTAGTGTTAGCTTAAATAGCATTATAGTTATAAACTATTCTATTCAATCAGAAATGATTGTGTGTCTAATAGATGCTAAGGAAACATTAGATTTATCTTTAATATTTCTCATGATATAACATAAATATGTTTCTTGAGTTCTGTATAACTTTTGATCAGACCATCAAAATCATGTAGCATGGAAGATCTGTGTGTTAATGGGATTGGAACTCCATGTTGCCTCCAAGTTAGGATTTTTACACAACCTAAAATTCTCTATGACAGCTCCAATTTCATCCTTCAGTTTCGTGGGAACTCTTTACTTGAACGTATCCATACTAGATCTTTCCTCAATTGTTTCAATGATAAAGTGTGGATACAACACACAGTGGATACTTTTTTTTTTATCAATGTTAGGATTTGATTCCTCGATCCTTCTGCAATCCATTTATTCTTCCTTTTATGTTTGATTTTGATCTCTTATTCTCCTGCTCAATTGTTTTATGAGATTACCTTTGAAGTTTTATGCTTGATCTGTTTTGGATCATTTCAGCTCATTGAGAGCCCAGTTGGGAGTACACCAGAATCAAAATTGGTTCATTTACTCATTGTCAGATCCATTCACGCTGCATATAAGCAAGTGAGTCGACAATCCACGTATCCTATTTTTAAAAGTTCAATTAAATAATAAACAGTACAGTGATATTTTATACTTCATTAGGCCCTAATTTCATCAGACGGACGATCAGAAACTGAAATTAAGCATCCATTGACAATCCTTGCAAATGAGCTAAAGTTGGTGGCAGAGAAAGAGTGCAGTGCGTTCAGTCCAATACTTCACAAGTACTATCCTGAAGCTCAGGGAGTAGCTCTAATTTTCTTACACATGCTGTATGGAAAACAATTGGTTAGTCCAACTCCTTTTCCAGCTGTGGTATGTTTATTCTTGGATTCTGGGGACTTGCATTTACGTATAGGATTGCTGTTGGCTACTAGGAACTATTCTTGGAAAGGACAGATCATTTGGAAAACTCAAAAGAGATACTGGCAGCATCGAATAATTTTGAGCTCTTTATAGCTGAGAAGCTTCGCTCAGTGTACGGGGAAGCAGGGTCTTCATTCTCCAACTATTTAAAGCCCTACATGGTAAGGCATCGCAATGTCCTTTATGTTCATGACAAGTACTTTAATGTTTGAAAATGGGCGTAATGTATTAAATTGACTCTGCAGTGCTTCCTGTGTCTTGCCTTTTTTTGTGATTTGTCAAGGAATCTTATCCTTTTCCCTGCAGTATGGTTTCCTACAGAATGAAACTTCTTCTGTAATCTGTTCCATGATTTGATATTGCACTAAGTACTATGTAGCCTTTAGTACTTAAGTTTGACAGAATTCTGGAATGAAGTGGTTTATCACTGTGGTCTCCTTTTCGGCTGCCAAATCTCCTTTTGGGCTGCCATTTGTGTCTGAAATACTTTGTGGTTTTAGTTGTCCAAAGATCTTGGCGTTTGTCTTTTTTTCTTAACATCTCATCAGTTTCTGTTCATTGCTAGGACAAACATCCATGAATAACATCAAGCATTTTTTTCGATAATATATGGCTTTGCTTGTTTTTTGGGTTTACAATAAGCTTTATTGTAATATCTTTCTGACATTTTACATTTCCATGGGCACATTTACATCTAACAAAATGACACCTCTGAAATTCAACAGATAGGTTGCTTATCATCACCTCTTATTCTCCAATGGCTGCATGCTCAACATGAAAATGTCTTGGAGTGGACAAAACGTACTATTGGGATAGAGGTTTGTTATTCCAAAGAAAGTTCACTTCTACTTTACTTTACTTGATGTGTAAAATGTTGAGTAGTTGTAGCATGCTATTTAGCAGGTGCATATGTTGTCATTTCCATCCACTTTTCATTGGACTTGGTGACTCTGCACATAATGGTTGTGGACTTATGTTGTGAAGTGGAGGGCGTTGTTAATTGTGCATATGTGCTTGCACTTCATGAAAATTATGTGACATCCGTTTTTGTATAGAAGATAAGGGGACTTCTATGTATTTTTGGTAAAATAAAATTGTACTGTTGTTACTCTGTATCTGGTACCATTAAAATTGGTTGTATCTAACACACCACAATATTCATGTAGTATATGCAATGATTAGTACAATACAGTTTTAGGTGTCAAATCGATAATTGCTGTCAGGTCGAACCTTGCTCCCCCTCCCCCCAGCATGCACACAAAGAATGAAAAAAAAAAATGAGCTCTGAATTTCATTCAACAATATAATTTAGTAGCTAAAGTAGATTTTGATCAATTTAGGTGGGTCAAGCGTTGCATGTATGTGATAGCAACTGCCAGTCTGTCCAATGTTTTATGTGGCCTGCTGACTACTGTTACTTGCCTCCTTGTATAACCCGACTGTAGAGCATCCTTTAGTTGGCAACATTCGTTTGTGTCTGTTGCTTGAGCGCATTTTGCAAAGGGTGCCGTTGTTTATTGCAGTCCGCTTCAGGCTTAGCAACTGAGAGGTCACGTTGTTCAATTCCAGAAAATCCACAATAAAACACCTACATGAACTTCATGGGTGCCATACTGTCTGACTAGCAACCAGTTGCCGACTGATACCTGATTACCCCAGTTAATGAATTTAAACTTCACTATGTTGGATGTATCTAGCTAACTTTAGAAACTTTGATCAGAAGTGCTGGCTCTCCTAACTGTCTGATTGGCCATTGCAACTGATCACAAGTCTGTTTTTTGTTCATATGTGGGCATAGGACTGGACGCCTTTATCAGTTCATGAGAAACAAGCAACATCAGTGGTAGAAGTATTCCGGATTGTGGAAGAGGTCAGTTTTTTTGTTGATTTTCTGCATAATATGCCCCTTTACTATGTAGTGAAGTTTAGAACATTGATATGGTGCAAACTTCATCTGTAAACATTTGATTTCTTAGGAAAAACTCCAAATAACTCCCTTCAAGTGTAACCAAAGTACAGATAACCCCCTAAACTATTTCTTGTTTCAGTTTACCCCTAAACTATGTTATTTGGTTTGATTTACTCCCTAATACAATTTGTCTTTTTTGTTTCTCCATGTGCAATTGGAGTATCAAGTTAAAATTCCGCGAGATGATAGCAGACATCATGACACATATTAGAGAAATACATCATAATTTTTTATCATTATTTTGATAGGGTAGGACACTTAAAACAAATTAATCATTACGATATAAAATTATATGAAATTATGATGAAAAATTCATAATAGATTTTCTGGACATACATTGTGATGTCCACTACCACCCTGCGAAATTTTAGTAAAATCAACTTGTGTTTGGAGAAACAAAAAAGACAAATTGTATTAGGGGGTAAATTGAACCAAATGTCATAGTTTAGGGGGGTAACTTGAACCAAAAAAATACTTTAGGGGGTTATCTGGACTTTGGTTATACTTGAGGGGAGTAACTTGGACTTTTTCCGATTTCTTATTTGTAGCCTTATTTGATCCTAAGTGCAAGCAGAACATCTGAACTTCCATCTTGAAGATAGAAGCTTTCTGTTACATATTTTCTCCAGTTACTTTTTAACCCAGTGCTTTGATTATAAAACTGAAATTATGCTTTGCGTCATTGTTCGTTCGTAGCTTAATGCATGCATATTCTGACTATCACCGTGATATTTGTTTTGGGGTGCTTATTTTATCATTTTATGCGCAGAGTGTTGATCAGTTCTTTAATACGAGCCTACCTCTCGATATTGTCCACTTGCGAAGTCTACTTATCGGAATCACTAGCAGTCTTGAAGTCTATTTGCTTCACATGGAAAATCAACAAGGTATGTGCCAGGTTTTGGATAGACATTGATGCACAATATTGGGTCATTGTTTTTGTTACGATATATTAACTGCTGTATTGCAAATTTTTCAGTTAACTTGCATTCCGCTATTTCTTCCTTAGTATAGTTCAGAACATCTCGTTGTACAAATAATTCTGTTTTGTGTTTTCATGACAAACACATGTCGGTTTTACAACTTGCAAATATTTGAGTGCTTCGTGCACTATCTTTTTCAATCATAAAATCTGATAGCAGTGGACCTTAAAATTAGCATAATTTCTTGATTGTTATTCATTGTCAGCATCAGAAACCTCGATATTGGCAGTGGTGGTGGTCTCTGCAATGCTATATTTGCATATTTCGAATTGTTTGTTCAATGCTGTGGGCATATCTCATAAGTAGCATAGGTGTTTTTAATATTACATTATTTTCCCAAAAAGTGTGACCCCATGAAGAATGGCTTTCCAGAAGAACCAGGAAATAACTGTATCCATTGTTGTCTTCCTGCTGCAGTTTCTGGATCTACCCTGCTTCCTAGGGCTCCAGTCTTGACACGTTATGCAGAATCAATGAATCCATTTGCAAAAAGAAAACTTATTGAACCTACAGTTCCTGAAGAAAAGGTGGCTACTAAATTGAACAATTTGACGGTGCCTAAATTATGTGTGAAGCTCAACACCCTTCAAGTGAGTTTTTGATTGACTATCCTTTCTCTATTCATTTCCGCTTGCCGTAGAATGAATATTATTTTATTAGACTTTGAATCAACAAAACACATGCTAAGATTTCAGGACGTGGCCCTAGAAACTTTTCATAGAAGTCTGTTATGCTGAGGCACTGTTTTGTCTAACTTTTCATAGAAATCTATTATCCGAGGTGCTACTCCTCTCCTTATATTTCCCCTCTTTGCTAATGCACAGGCATGGATCTCATCCACCCATGCATTCTAATTCTATTCCTAATTAAGAGCCTATGACTCCTTCAGAACCAAGAATGTTTTTTTAAAGGATAGGATTTATATCCTATATGAATTATTCCTGTATTTTCCTTTGAAATGAAAGGATTGGGCCTATGAATTTACTATGGAATATCTCAGTTCACAATAAGTTAGACAAAACCTTACATGAGACCCATCTCATAGAAAGTTTCTTTTGTCAGAGCATGTTTTTTGTTTAGCCCTTAAATGTCATGTGTGGCAGTCTAGGGTTGTTCTTGAATAAGTTCCGCATCAATAAATCTATTTGAAGTGTAGTTATGCATACTCATTTAACATTTCAAGATTGGTTATCAAACGTACTTGGCATCACAAGATGAATATGCACTAAATTAAAATCGAAAATATATTTTGATTATTTTTCTAGTCGTAGGGCCTTATTTTAAATCTTGTACATGGCCCTCCGAAATTCAAGTAGGGTCCTTCATGAAAGTTGCTTCCATTATTCTTGTTGAATTATTACCATTTAAGTCTTATTTTCAACCTGATTCTTCTGTTCCCCAAATGCCACAGTTCATCAGGGACCAACTTGATGCTATAGAAGAAGGCATCAAACGATCCTGGATCTCTGTCTTGTCAGGTAATCCTCCTTGAGTATATTCCTGATTCCTTTTATGTTGACGTAGCTTGTTATTCAACAATATATTGGTTGACTAGCTGGAACAAGTTCTCTTGATACCCCTTTTGACGTTTTTGCGACTTGGTCTACCTGCTTATTGTCAAGCTGGTTCTTATATAACTTTTATCACACTCAACTAGTACTTGGTAGGCCTGTTCCAAAAACAAAGAGCAAAAGATGCCTTAAGGCTCAGATTTTACCGTTTCCAAGGTTTATCCGATAAATATCTGAGATGGATCGCCTGGATCTGTATATATGTCAGTGACTCAATGGATTGGGTTCGTTTGGTACAGTTTGACCTCTTTAGGCTGTCTGGTTTACCAAATGCCACCTCCATTTGTGGGATTCCTTTCCCTTTTTTTATCAGTGTTGTTGCATTTTGATTTTGTAATTGTATGGTTGCGAGATTAATGAACAAATTGGCACAAGTGTATGCTTGGCTAAACAACTGTTTTCGAGGGACTTCATATAGGTTATCACTTTTGAAAAACATGAACCCAGTTTATGCCCTGGACCTTTTAAAAAAAACTTGACCTTCGGGGGTAAGACAACCCTTGCTAAGAGAAGACCTTACACAGGTCGAGAAAACCCCCTTACACATGGTCCATAACCCCTGTGAGACTACTGCTGGGCTGGCGACCACTGCAACTACCACCAAGTAGGAGGGCCCAAACCAACCACAGCCGCGAGCCGACCTGGGCTAGGCCTTGACCTGATTTTTTAACCCTAGCCTAAAATTCGCTCCCACGGGGAGTTGAACCCAGGACTCTAGGAGTGCTACTGAGACCATCTAACCAATTCAGCTAGAGACCCGTAACGGACCTTATAGACTTGTAACAGACTGCACACAAGAGTTGCGAGTTAATCTTGCATGTGAAGTTTGGCAAGCTGAATGTTGTGGATAGTAAGACACAAATACCTATTCTATTTGTTCCTGTACTTCTTCTGCAGCTACCAGATTGTTGGACTATTTGTCTTGCATTGCTAGTGGAAGACCTATTTCAGAAAACTCATCATCCTCTGATGAATCGATCGATGAGTTGTTCACAATTTTTGATGATGTGCGAATGACTGCTGTGAACATAACTGACACGATCTTGAACTTCATTGGTAAGCTACTAAGACTCTAATTAGTTTCCGCTTCACAATCTTCAGTTTTATTTGCCCTTTGCAATCAGGGAAATAGTTTTTAGATTTAGATTTCTTTGTACTGGTTCCTTAAATTTCTTATGTTTATGTTTAGCTCTACTGAATCCGCTAGAGTTTACTGTTAGATTCATCATCAGTTCGCTGTAAATGAATCTGTAATTTCATGTGCCTTATGCATGGATCATCATTGAGAAAAAGAGTATGAAACAATTCAAAGTTTCTATATGGCATGCTCTTGTAATTATCAGGCTATCAGCTGAACCGCAGTTTCTCGAACTGCTGCAGTGAGATCAACCTCTGTTTTTGATAAGGTCCATTGTTAGATACATGATATACTATCGCTGTAACTTTGTAGTCTTATTGTGTTAAATGCTTCTTGGTAAATAACTACCAAAATAATTTTCATATTCATGTAGAAGGAAAAAAAACTCTTATATTTCTGTTGTGTTTCCTGATATAGATTAGATGAGTAACAAGTTGCTGAAAAAACAACTTTGCAGGAACAAGGGCTGTATTCTATGATATGCGGGACTCGCTTCTTTTCTCCTTGTACCGAGACAGCGTTGAAGGAGCACGCATGCAGATATTTATCCCTACAATTGATCAAGTAGGGAGACCAAACTTGAGATACCCAGGCACCTACACTTTGTTCAGTTTAGGTCCTTGCTTTGCTTCAGTAATTGTTGAACTGGACATATGCTGCAGGTTCTTGATCAAGTATGTGATTTGATTGTCGATGTTTTAAGAGACCAAGTTGTGCTCAGAATATTTCAAGCTTGCATGGTATAAATATCTTGCTAATGTCCTGTTTGTCATTGCAATTGTTAGATAGCTAAAGTAAAAGGTTTTCTTTATCTAATCTTAATTAGGAAGGACTCATTTGGGTCCTTCTGGATGGAGGCCCATCCCGTGCATTTTTGGAGACAGATGTGGACTTGATGCAACAAGATCTTGCTATGCTCAAGGTATGAACAGGGTTAAAGAATATATTATACTTACCATGAGTGAAAGAAGCAAGAATCTCGCAATAAATATAGCTTATCATTTCAAAAATTTGTCATCTTGCTGAAACCTATCACTTATTGACATGATTTCTTTGTCCTTGTCATTCAAATTTTCTCCTAGGATCTCTTTATAGCAGAAGGCCAAGGTTTACCACTAGATGTAGTTGAAAGGGAGGCTAAACAAGCTCAGCAGATATTGGACCTATATATGCTGAAGGTCTTGTATTATTATTTTTTACTTTATTTTTACTGCATAAAACTTTCTGCAGTAACCAACTTGCTTAGATCACACTTACTGGTCTTCAGGCTGATATAATTATTGAAATGCTGATAAATGCAAGTGACCAAATGTCTCACCATCTTGAAGTTTCAAGTGCTCGAAGAAGACATGTACATGATGCACATACCCTTCTTCGAGTTTTGTGTCATAAGAAGGATAAAATTGCCTCTACGTTCTTGAGAATTCAATACCACCTTCCAAGGTCGTCAGGTGAGATAATGATCATGATTTGTTGTGGCTTATAATGTTTCTCGCTGGTAGGAAAATAGATTCTGTGTCATGCATTCCATTGACATTGAAGGACTTAGGCAATGCTACCTTGCAAAAACTTATATGTTTATGGAAAATACATGCTAGAAAGTCACACTTGCAGTTCACCTTCAATATTATGCGGTTGTGCAGAATTAAAGTTCCCTCGAGTCCGGTTCATGAAATGACGGGCGTTCCTTTATTTTGCAGATTATGATGACCTTCCTGTGAAGGACGTGTCATCTAAAGTACCTATGTTTTCAGACATGCTTAAGAGAGGTACCTCATTCAATTGGTCAGAGACAGGGCAGCAAAGCTTTCGGGTTATGAAGAAGAAACTGCAAGAAGCTACTTGGCAGTAAGATATGTCTTGCTGAGAAAACTCTGCTTGGTTTGCAGATTGCCCCTTCCATAAACGCAACAGAAGGTATTAAAAAAAATCCATAACACCTGGATATGCAGTAACATTATTTTTTTAGTGTTTGTAGTTCATATGCAGTGAGTGTTCTTTTGTCATTTATTGTCACTTCACACTTATCTTTACATTTACATATTGCAACTGAATGGGCCTTCTCTTTTCAGTGAGCTTTACTACCAAAGTAACTCTTCTCTTTCGAGATAAGGCGTGGGTTTAAAAGATATGTACTGTACCTCTGCTATGCTAATTGCAATACAAGTAAGACCAATTGTTCTTTTTTATTTGTGTATTGGAATATCAGTTGTTCCTTTTAATGCTATTGATGAGTGCTCTCCTAAAATATTGAAGGTTGCATATTCAGTATGATTTTCAGAAGGGTCAACACGGTGCTCACTCTATGGTCCTAAAAGCATATATACTTCACAAACATCCTGACCCTCAGAATTCATGGAAGTGTGCCTGCAGAGCTGCATATGGAGTCAGTATATGCTACGAAGAAAGAAACATCCCCTTTGCTGTCCAAGCATCACACAGCCCTTACCTCACTTGATGACATTTGACATTGACAGCAGATGGGTAATTAGCAACAGGCTTCAATTGGCCACTTCAAGGGTTTACAGCAATGGAGTTGTACCACAGACTGTCATTCTACTGCTTAAAGAGCTTTATTTTTTGGAAAGATAAGAGCTAAATTTTTGCCCCAGGCAAAAATAAATGAAGCACCGCGAGGGTCAGCTACTCGTACTAGCACCACCAAATGTCCATGAAATTTGCCAAAGCAAAGAAATAGCAATAATCAGGTGCTTTTGTTTTATCTTGCAGGGTTTTTGTTTCGAGGAGAAGTTGACTGTTCCACCTGCAGCCTGCAGGTACCAAGCTGGTGGCCTATTTATACCAGGTACTTGCCCCCAGCATGATCGGCATCATTTGTTCAGAAAAGATTAGGTTGGCAAAGTTCATGCCGAATAAAAACTTGCAGGACCTGGGAACCCTGGGTGTGCTTTTCGTAGTCTGTCTAGCTATAAGCACGTTAGATGTTTAGTTCTTTTATCTTCCTGCCTACATTCTGTATCGAAAATTTGCTACTTCCGTTTGATGAAATTTTACTAGGACATTAACCCACATAGTTGCCAAAATATCAGTTGACTTTAGCCTCAGTGGTTGAGCTGTGTTTTTACCTTCTGGTCTTTTTTGTATGCGTGCTATATGTGTCCAGTCAAACAGTCATGACAAAACAGATGTATGTTTTCTGCGTCTCAGCAATCATGTACCAACTTGATCGGGCATTTTATTTCATTATTGGTTGTAGGAAAATTATTTTGGAGGTAGGTATAATCTGTTCGCTTGGATTAGAAGAAGATTAGTACTCTGTTGCATTATTATCAACTGGAACATGAAAATGAAATTATAAATTAGAATACTTCATTACACGATTACAGAGCCACAACAAACATTTGTCAGCTTGGCTTTTGGCTAAACAAGTTCATTTTTGAACTAAACAAGCCCTAGTTAGAATCGGCAGGACTGCAGGACGGTGCAAAGCACAATAAAGCAAGGCCATTGATGTAGTACAAACATGTTTCAGTTTACGCAATTACGCCTACACCATCTCCCAATACAAACGAGACTACTCTACACGAGTGCCACACTAATTTCAGTCCTCGCGGCGCGGGCTGTCACGAGACCGAGCTCTTGCTGTCACGCGACCCTCCGCCCGGCCTCGCCGCCGCCGCCGCCCGCACGGACAGCGCCAGCACGTCCAGATCCGATACCTCTTTCCTCCTCGCCGCCTTACTCCCCCGCGCCGCGTGCCTCTCGTCGTCGTATTGCTCTTCGTCCTCCTCGCCGTCTTCCTCGGCAGTCCCGTCCTCGCCGTCCTCCACCTCGTCCCCGTCCTCCGCGCCGCGCGGCCGTTTGGCCCCGATCGCGACACCGAACAGCATCGGCTTCGCTCCGCGGCCGCTGGGGCCTCCACCACCGCCGCCGCCGCCGTGCCCATCGTCGCCCTCCGCCGGATCCTCATCGCCGTGGTCGTACCGCGCCACGAGCTGGCGCACGCCGTCGCAGAGGCGCCGCGCGCGGGCCAGCTCCCGCGCCAGCCTCGCGTTCTCGCGCCGCAGCCGCGCGTTCTCCTCCTCCAGCTCGGCCACCGCGCCGCTCACCCCCGCCGCCGAGCCGCGCGGCGGCGACGAGGAGACCGCCGGTTCCCCGCCGGAGCTCGTGGGCGGGGACGAGATGATCGGTATCCCCGCCGGTATGGCCACCCCGCCGCCAACCCCCGTGGTGCCGGTCCCCTTCCGCCTCTGTATCCCTCCCAGCAGGTGCTTCTCCCCTCGCCGGAAGCCGTCGTTGGCGAACTCCCACCTGTCCGCCACCACCTTCTTGAATCCCTGCACGGAGAGAACGCACAACCCCGTCATGATCTCGATCTAACTGTGCGGTGCGGACCGTTGGGTACGGAGAAGAGGGGTGGTTGGGTACGCACGTAGGTGTTGAGCTGGCGCACGAAGGAGGAGAAGTTGCTGTGCTTGAAGTGCTTGGGGAGGAGGTCGCGGGCGAACTCGGCGGGGCGCCACACCACGAAGGCCGTGCCGGTGTCGTTCCACGAGATGGTATCGTCGGTGCTGGGGTCCTCCACCATCGCGTACGTCTTCGTCAGGAACGGCGGCGTCCCCGCCGCCGGCGACGCCATTGGGCAGGCAGGTGGCCGGAGCGGCGGTGTTCCGCGTGCAGGGGAGACGAGAGGGGAGGAGGATGCGGGAAGGAAGGCAATTGTTTCCACGGGAAGGAGGAGGCGTCTAGAAACGTGGATTTGGGGACGGGATTAGGTTGGACATTGGTGAGAGAAGCATCCAGCGGATTCTAGAAGGTTCCCGGCCTTTCCTTGCGCTAGCAGACACGTGGCGCAGCTTCTACGAAGTGCCCGTTTGGATTGAGGAGCTTGATGGGCTGGACGAGTAGGGAGGAGGGTTTGCTTGAGCTACACTTGTACAAGCCCAAATGTGCTCTTTTATTCCTTTAATGATATTCTTTTCGAATTTCTCGCGCACAACATTTCACAGAAATTGTTCAATTGTTGTAAACATATTTTTGAAGAAGAGGGAAGAAAAATGTATTGACCAGCTTGTCAAATAGTCGGAGGGCATATTGAAGTAACCAACACGAGACTCCATTATTACGAACTCAAAACCAGCGCTCCAATAATGCATTACAGAATGATCTGCGCCCTTTGTGGATGCTAACAAACGTCTAAACCACTGTGCCAGTATTGTACACTATCATTCGGTAATCACGCGTAAAGTGTTGTTGTTCAACCACCAACACGGTGATGAACATCAGTCAGTTCATCGCTGCACAGTAGAGGCTGTAGAGCTCGACAAAGGGGGCCATCAGTCTACTCCAGGTTTGTGTGGCGGGCCCTCATCTGGGGCGGGCTCTGGCCCAATACGCGCGCGAGCTCCAGCACCACCATCTCGAACAGCACGAACATGGCTCCCTCGTACAGGCTCCCCATCGGCAGCTTCGCCCGCGACGACGCCCTCTCCAACTCCGTCGCCTCCGCCTCCTCATCGTCGTCCGCCATGGTCTGCGCGGGGAGGTGCGCCACGACGTCGGCCTGGCGCCGCGAGAAGTCCCCTTCGGGGCGGGCCGTGAGCAGCAGGACGCGCGCCCCGGCGCCGCGCGCCACGCCGCAGATGGCGTCGACGGTGGAGAACGAACCCGGCCCCGCGGAGGCCACGAGGAGGTCTCCCGCGCCGGCGGGCGGCGCCGTGACGTCGCCGACGCAGTGCGCGGGGAGGCCGAGGTGCGCCAGGCGCATGCAGAGGGCGCGCATCATGAGGCCCTCCCGCCCGACGCCGTGCACGAACACGCGCCCGCCCCGGGCCGCCGCAGCCGCGAGCTCGGAGACCAGGACGGAGCCCGCGGGCGGGTGCGACGAGGGCGCGGAGAAGACGGCGGCGATCTGGGCGCAGATGGCGCCGGCGTCGTCCGCCTGCGCCGAGGCCGCGGCGTCGCTGCCGCTCATTGCGGTCACCGTGCCTTATCCGATGCTACCGTGGACGGAGGTGGGACTGGGACGGGCTCTGGTCAAACTCAATCTTTGGTAGTAGCAAGCGGGCGTACGCTGGCATCTGGTTTTGGATGCGGTGAGCTGCACTCGGCGCTCGGCAGGCCTCTGACAATGTCACAGTATTTTAGCAGAATCTCTGACATTAGTCTTACGTTTATGTTCTGACAAGGCACCCGTGACGGTCATAGAGAGCAACTCTACCTGGTACAAGTCATCTGAGAGCAGTAAAGACGAGGTATTGGGATCAGCTTTCACACGTACTTTTCCAAAGTTTTGTGTATTTTTTAATCACATATCTCTTCCTGCGCTCTAAGTCTCTTCCTGCGCTCTAAGTCTGTGGCCGCACGGACGGCCGCCGCCACAAGCCGCAGCTCCCGGCCGGCGAGGCCTGGACGCCCGCCAGCCGCAGCACTGCAACCACGCACCAGCCCCGCGCCACCCCCTCCATGCTGGCCCCTCTGCCAGGCACCCAGGCCCACTCGCGGCCTGCCTCCTCACCACGCGCTGTCCTCACCGGCCATGGCTGCCTCCCCACGTCGCGGTGCAGGCTCGCTTCCCGTAGCGGTGGCTGTGGCCACGGTCGCGTCGGGACTCGCGACAACGCCTTGGAGCCCCACCTCCGCACGCACCAAGGCTCGTCCGCAATGCCGTCCCGCGGAGTCTGTCCGCAGCGACCTCGCCCCGCCCCTCCGCCACATCCGCTGCCTGCGACCCCCGTTCGGCCGCACCGGCAGCCCTTCCCACCCCTCCGGCCGCGTCCACACCCCGCCCGCCGGCCGCTGCCTGCGACGTCACCTGCGCCGGCGTCCCCTCCCGCGCCTGTGCCCACGCCCCGCCCGTGCCCACGACGCCGCAGCCAAGATGCCTCCCACCGGATCCCGTGGCGGCCGTGCCCCTCCCTGGTCCCTACGACAGGCCAAGCGAGCCATGCTTGCCGACCGCTACAACCCCGTGCTCTCCGGCGGCGCCAGCCTCGTCTTGCGCTCGTCGGCCGCTCTACCACATAGCTCTCTGTAATCCTATAAGGACTCATACCATGTAATCTTATTAAGACTCCTCACCGATTAGTAATCCCACCCCTGGAGTATATAAAGGAGGGTGGGAGTCCCCAGATCGGTAGGCGAAAACCTTATAGAACCACAACAGAGGACCAAATCCTCAACACCAAACAACACCCAAGCGCAGGCGCAATATACAATACCCCAAACAGGACGTAGGGTATTACGCTACTCTAGCGGCCCAAACTTGTATAAAGGAGAAAAGAAAAGAGGAAAAAGGGGAAGGGAAAAGGGGAAAGAAAGGAGAGGGAGAGTCAGTGAAAAACGCGGAATTGGTCGGGTATGCGCGACGGATTTGACGGGCACGCGGTGAAATTTGCGGAGGACAGAAAAAGATGACTGACAATGTTGGGTGCCGGGACGGCGGGGTCGCCGGGAAGGAAGAGATTTTCGGGAGCTCAACCGTTGAAAGATTTTGAAAAACAAATTTTTAGTGGGTGATTTGAGTCAGTAAATTTTACGGGCGTTACAGTACGCCTCTCGATGGTAATTACCCTCCAGAGCTACACTTCGCCGACTATTATTGGGGCATGTTGACCGACAACCATGGGCTTGGTACACCGAATTACGGAGGCTATCGCCACGGGTTTGGTGCACTGAGTTCCGGAAGCTCTACCAGAGGCTTGGTACACCGAATTAGGAGGCTCTATCACGAAGTTTGGTGCACTGAGTGTTGGAGGTTCACAACGGCTATACCCTAGTGAGGTCCAAATCCTATGTGCAGCAACACGCGCTCTCCTCGCCAAAAGGCAGAAAAGTCTCTTTTTATCGCAATGTCAACTACTTATTTTTGTTGTCTCCTCTTAGCAGTCACTAATCGCCTCGAGCACAACACGCCTCAATCCGTGAAAGTCTCGGATCTTCTATCATACCTAAATGCTAGCTCCTCTTAGCGGTCACTAATCGCCTCGAGCACAACACGCCTCAATCGGTGAAAGTCTCGGATCTTCTGTCATGCCTAAACGCTAGGATGCATACACGAGACAAAGATCTCACACGCAGTGGCAATAACTAAATAGGGACTAACTACTCGGGAGAAATATGGCCAAAATCAGAGCATGACACGCAACATTTACATTCATTACTGAATAAATTTTGCTAGTATCTTCAAAATTCTACAAACATGCTACATAATGTATGCATCTCTTTTTGCACGTCAAGCTTCGGCGACAACTCTCCGGGACGCTCAGCGTACCTTCAATGGCACCGCTAGCTCCCAGGCTCGGGGACTAAGCACCAATTACTACTCGAAATATCTCCAATGGCTAAGCTAGCTTCCAAGCTCGGAGGCTAAGCGTCAAATAACTATTCAACGTGACTTCTATGGCTCACCTGGCGCATAGGCTCGGGGGATGGACACCGCAAAACTACACAAAAGACGACTAGCATGAAGACTAAAGGCCCTCCAAATGATTATTTAATCATTCCAAAGCTCAGGGGCTGATAAGTTAAACTCAACAGTTGATGTTTTCAAGATGAAAGAAGAAGATTCAAGATTTTATTGACCCTCAGCCTGATTCTTCGATTCAACCTAAGTCTCGGGAGCTACTCCATATGGAGTGCGACTTCCACCGTCCCCCATATCACATTCCAAAGATGAAGAATAAAAAATCAAGACGATCAATGGCTTGAGCACACCATAGCCTCATGGCAGGTTTGAGGACTTTGAAGATTCAGCTAGACAAAGTACTCGAAAAGCACCAAAACTAATCGGTGAGGATCTGAAAAATACTCAAAGGCTGCTACACTCGACTATGAAACGCTCGGGGGCTTGTCGGGGATAGATCCCCAGTACCTGCAAAGGAAGGAAGAAGTCGGACTCCTACAAGAATTCCCATGTAATCCTACTAGGACTCATACCATGTAATCCTACTAGGACTCCTCCTTATAACCGACTAATAATCCCGCCCCCTGGAGTATATAAAGAAGGGCAAGGGTACCTAGATCGGCAACTTAGACCAACAGAGGCCAAGATCTCCTAGAACCACAACAGAGGACCAAATCCTCAATACCAAACAACACCCAAGCGCAAGGCGCAATATACAACACCCCAAATAGGACGTAGGGTATTACGCAATCTAGCGGCCTGAACCTATCTAAATCGTGTGTCTGCGTTTACCTTCAAGTTCCTGATCTCGGCGAGCCCCACTAACCAAAACACTACCTCGAGCACTACCGTCGGTAGGTTGCTGGGTTTAAACACCGACAACTAGCTCGGGATACCACTCGGTAGGTTGCAGGGTATAAAACTCCGACACCAGGCTCGGGGCTTAAGTGCCAATTACTACTCAGAATATCTCCAATAGCTAAGCTAGCTTCCAAGCTCGGGGGATAAGCGCCAAAAAAACTACTCGATGTGGCTCCTACGGTTCACTTGGCGCATAAGCTCAGGGGCTGGACGCCAAATGACTACTCAAAAGACAACTGGCGTGAAGATGAAAGACCCTTGGAATGATTATTTACTCATCCAAGGCTCGAGGGCTGATAAGCTACACCCAACAGTTGATTTTTTTTCCAAGATGAAAGAAAAATATTCAAAATTTTATGGACCCTCAGCCTGATTCTTCGATTCAACCTAAGGCTTGGGGGCTACTCCATATGAAATGCGACTTTCGCCGCCTTCCATATCACATTCCAAAGATGAAGATTACAAAATTAAGATGATCAAGGGCTTGAGCACACCATAGCCTCATGGCAGTTTTGAGTAACTTTGAAGATTCAGCTAGACAGAGTACTCGAGGAGCACAAAAACTACTCGGTGAGGATCTGAAAAGTACTCGAAGACTGCTACATTCGACTATGAAGCGCTCGGGGGCTTATCGGGGATAGATCCCCAGTACCCGCAAGGAAGGAAGAAGACGGACTCCTGCTAGGATTCCTTTGTAATCCTACTAGGACTTCTCCTTGTAACCGACTAGTAATCCCGTCCCCTGTAGTATATAAAGGAGGACAAGAGTCCCTAGATCGGTAGGTGAAGACCTCATAGAACCACAACAGAGGACCAAATCATCAACACCAAACAACACCCAAGCGCAGGGCGCAATATAACACACCCCAAACAGGACGTAGGGTATTACGCTACTCTGGCGGTCCAAACCTGTATAAACCCGTGTCTTGTGTCCTCGTATAAACCCGTGTCTTGTGTCCTCGCTTTTTCAAGTTCCAGGTCCGACGATCCCCACCAACCAATCTACTACCTCGGGATACCCCTCGGTAGATTGTTGGGTATAAAACACTGACACTCTCCGACCGCGAGGCAGAGGATGCGAAGAAATAAGAAAGGATAAGCACGTGGTGGGGGCTGCTCAGCACGAGGGTACGTGCTAGCAGCTCTCGCCACATCTAGCAACACTTTCTTCTCTCTCCTCGTTTCTCTTTCCTACGTGGAGGCTTATAGAGAGCCTATCGACACCCATTGCGGGTGCCCTAAGAGTATCACAGCAATCGCTAGCACTTTGTTCAGACCAGATCAAGTTGCTGGGGGCAATGGATCTATCCTAACAAATTTTATTCGAGTATTAGCTGGATTTGGATGTAGGGCTAGTTTGGTGGAGCTCCTCCTGACTTCGACTCCTTCTGATCGTCTATGTAACACTTGGTATTTTAATCATCCAAGGTAGTTAAGAAAAGTTAGAGGCAAATTATGGAGAAAAAGAGAAGAAATTGACTAAAAGTCAAATTCGAGTCAAATTGGACCGAAATTTGAGTTTTGAATTCTAAATTCAGAAAAATTGGGCAAAAATATGGAATAGAAGCTTGAGAATGTTTAGAACTTGGGAATCAAGATTGGAGACTAAACCTAGTCCTAAACATCTCAAGAAAGGCAAAGGAAAAATCAAAACAAGAGTGTACTGTTCAGTGTCCGAAAATGGAATTTTCAGAAAAACAGTACAAGTATCCATTTTGGAAATTGATTTCTGCCAAATTTTCCAAATAAGTGGACCAAGGCAACTATACAACTTTGGACAAGCATACTAGGGTGTTGTTGATCAGAAACCACAAAGAAAACAAATTTAATTTAGGGCTTAAAGTTGGCACTTTGCCATTTTCGGCTGAGCTATTGATGCTGCCATTTTTCTTAAGTCTGAATCAGTAGCAAGAGCCTGAGTTTGGGGCAAAATTTATAAAAATGCAGCGCAGAAAGTAGGGGTGTTTATGGGCAAAATGGAACCCCTGATGGTTGTAGAGCATGAATGGTTAATGGTTGGACTAAGGAGAATGTATTTGGGCCACTGAAAATAATTCCAAAGATGGGTAAATGACCATGTTCAGGTGACTGTCGAACTAAATCGGAGTTTCAAAGGGATTCACTTATCTGAGGGAGAGAAACTCAAATTTGATTACCTTTGGATGTTTATCTCGGGTAGAAGTTTATATAAAAATTGAAGGATTCGAGTTTATCTCCAACTTTGCTTAAGCGACTTGTGGACCGTCGGATTCAAAATCAGCCGTGGGAAAGCTCTGAATCTTCGGGTGACAGAAAAGCAAAGGAGGGGGGGGGCGACAGAAGCAGAGCAGGACGTGTCGCCGCCGGCGCTCTTGCCCGCTGTCCAGCGCAACATCTACGCCACCTCCTCACCACGCCAGCCTACGACTAGGCCACGGTGTCGCCCATGCGCGCGGTAAGTCCTTCGAATAACTACCGCTCCCACCGCCGTTGTTTACCGTGTCACCTTTTACCGCTGCCGTGAATCCTCTATCAAGCCACTGCCGCCGACCAAAATTCCACCACCACAACGCAGCTCCCGTCGATTCCTTCCGTCCACGCCTCCACTCACACCCTACCACCAACCCTAGCAGCTTGTTGCCCAGCCTCTCCACCGGAGCGCCCGTGACTGTCGCCATTCTTGTCCGCCGCCGCAAGATCCCCTGCTCACGGTGAGCATCATCTTGCCGTTGTTATCCTTCTTTGTGGTAAGCCGTAGGTTGGCGCTTGGGGTGCTAGAAAGCTATAGAGGTAGTTGGAGGGGCAAGTTGCGCCATCGCCGTGCTTGGCCACGGCCGGCCGTTAGCTTCGCCGCCCGCCGCTGTGGAGAGGGTAGCTCCGGCCACCTCCCGGGGAGCTATCGCCGCGCACAGATGCGCTAGGGCATGGGGATGCTTTCCCACCCTAGCCCCGTTGTCGGTGGGGCGCCGGCCGGCGAGCCGCGCCGCCCCCTGTCGCACTCGGGTTTTGGCACGAGAAAGAAGAAGACGCTGGCGACAGCGGGCCTGCGCGTCAGAGGAGAGGGGGAAGGAAGAAGGCCGGCCGGGCAAAGGAGTAGATAGGCCGGGGTCCAGTAGGCCCAGGCACCGGTGCAAGGCCGTCGAGCCGACTTGGAAGGCCGGGGGCCCGTGAGGTCTAACAGGCCGATGAGCCGTAAAGCAGGCCGGTGCCACGGAAAGAAAAGGAAAAAGGACAGCTGGGCCATTGGGCCGGAACCGGGTTAAGTAAAGAAGAGGAGAAAGAGAATTGGCCCAGTGAGCCCAGCAAGGGAGAAAAGGGCCGGCGGGTTAAAGGAATAGGAAGAAAAGGTGGGTCCGAGCCGCGGGCCCAGCGTATGAGAGAGGGAGTAGGAAGGGGGTGAGTAAGAAAAGTAGGCTGGGGTTTTTCGGAAAAAATTTAGATTTTCTTTATAGAATAATAGATTAAATCCGAATATCACCTTTTAAATCACAGAAATTTCTAGGGGTGTCCAAAATTAGTGAAACCAATTTTGTTAGGATTGTTTTATTTTCCTTTATGTATTAAAATTTTTATACCCTAGGAAAAATAATAAAATTTAGGTATTTGTTTAATGCCTTTTCTTTAAGGTATTTAAATAAATACTTAACCTTTATTAAATGCATAAAATATGAAATAATATTTTCATAGTCACAAATTATTGTTAACTCATAGGAAATTAGGTTTCAAGACTAGAAAATAATTATAACATTTTCTAAAAATAGAAGAAAAAGGCCTAAGGTAGGGTTAGTAAAGAAAATAAAATTGGTAGGTTAGTCTTTTCGGGTTTCTGTGTGTTGGCTTGCAACTTTATCATGATAAATTGTACCGTCACTTGTTGGCTTGCAACTTTATCATGAAGGAAAGTTGTATAGTCTTGTATTCAAAAGGTTGCATCACTAACCCATGCATATGCTGTATCATAGACACCGAAGCACCAGAAGAGGATTTCTTGGAATTATCAGAAGGATCTCCGGAGTTTGAAGAAATTGTTGAGTTGATCCCCTGCGAAGCCAATCCGTCAAGCAGTGCTAACATTTTTATAGAACAAGGAAAGCCCTGGTGCATTATACCTATTTATTTTGGAATTATTATTTCATGTGTCCAATTATCGGTTATTTTCTATATGAATGCACTAAGTCTAGGAGTTGAATGAAACCCATTCTTGTGCATAATCATACCTTGTTTTAAGGACATCTTTGCCACTTGTTCAAACAGTTAGTAAGTCACCCAAGATTAGAATGCTTTGTTGCTTAAAGTAACTTGTTACCAACCCTTAAGGTAAAATATTGAGTCATACATGGTAAATATGGAAAGGTAGCTTAGGAGTCGAAAGCCAGGCAGAAACTAGAGATGATAGTTCTGTCTGCTAGGTTAATCTAGTTAAGGCCCGATCGTCGTCTTAACCTTTGATCAAGTGAATGACACTTGATTACTTACTGGGTATGGGATCAGTAAAGCCCGGTAGGTTAGTAAACTCTCTGATCGGGAATACTTCGTACCCGTGCTTGACGTGCTGGAGATTGGCAGGGGCGTAGCCTGAAACTCACACGGAGATCAGGCCAGACGTGGGGTCCCATGTGGGGGTGCGTCCCTGGGTCCGGGTAGTCTTATTCCCAATCCTTGGGTTTGCTAATCGAAAGGTCGTTACGTACGACTTGGACAGTCGTACATAGCTGGTGATTAAGGTACTCTCCTGCAGGATGTAATTTGATCCGGATCGCCGCAATTCTCGGTTATGAATGCACTTGATCACTGTTGAGCATCGTAGTATAATTTCATGAATGCAAGATCTTTCCACTAATGATTTGGTGTATGACTTAATACCTTGTTGCTTGCAAAATATTCTTGCGCCATCATTTAGAATGGTTAGGTAATAACTTAATTGGGTTAAAAGAGATAAAGCTAAGGACGCACTTTTAATAAGCTCTTTGGCAAAAAGTGTGTCAGCCAGTACACCAAAAAGCTATCATATAGTTCCAGTCAAACTATTATATTGGTTAGTCGGGTAAGCCTTGCTGAGTACCCCGTACTCAGGGTTATCCCTTGTGGCTGTTTTCAGAGGCACCGCAGGAGTCCGCCGAGGAGGAAGCCCCGAAAATTAGGGTATTGTTACGAGTCTCGCAATACCCTTAAGAAGGAAACTTAAAAGCTCATCTCCCACCTGAACCAGTTTATGTTTTAAATCCTAGAATCTCTCTCTGACATGCAATGATAAGTTTATTTCAAACTATATTCTGTAATAACTCGTACCTCATGTATGTATGTAAAAATATAATATCTATTGGTGCTTTCCCATCGTGGAAACAATCCTGGTGTATGGCTATGAGATGTGACGTGGATCGTTCGAGGAGTCCTAGGGACACTCGACGGACTACCGGACTTAGACTGTTTTAAGTACGTTTCGGATAATTGCTGTTCCGACAGCAATTAGGCGCATTTAAACTAGTTTAAGTTGGACGGTTCCACCACAGTCTACTATTCATTTACTGTAACGCAGAGCTTCTTTTCTCTCTTCTTCTCCTCCCCCTCACAAACCGGCAAGGAGCCTCCGGCTCCGGCTCCTTGAGGCTACTGACGTGCTACATTAGCTGGTGTCAGTTGAAGCCAGAACCCTAAGGAGTCCAGTTTAGAGTCCGGCCAAACTGGCCCCTAGTAGCACCAGACACACTGCTGCTACTAGTTACTACTAGCACTAGCGGCAGCCGAGTACCTGAAGTCATGGTAGCAGCAGCGGTAAGCCAGTAACCGTTACGAGGCCAATCGGATCGACCAGATGAATCCAGTAATCCCACATTTCATACTGAAAATGCCAGTTAGGAGTACTTACGAGCCAAAAAGAATACCGATGATGACAATGATTATTCTTCAGTTCTGAGTTCATCAAATACAGACAGCTACGAGAACAGATACTGACCCAACGCACCAACCGACCCAAATACGACGGCCCCGCGCGCGCACCCCGCACTAATTTTGGCCCAAATACTGGACGACCCGAAGTCCCGAAGCCGCGCAGGGCACGCACTATTTGGGTCAAGAGAAGCCTGGCCGGCACGCGCCCAACGGCCCGACATGCTTGGTTCGGAGTTTCGGATACTTCGGTAGCAGGCGCGGCGAGGAGTGACGCCGGGTGAAGGACGTGGCTCGGTCGCGGACGCGGGTTTGGGTGCGACTCGAAAACGGAAAACGGATACTATTTACACAATAACTCAATTCATAATTCACACAATCACACTTGGTAGTTCCAGCGCCCAAGCAGGGTAGATTAGATCTATTCCCACAAAGGCCAGAGGAAGATCTGTTACTGTTACTGCCGACCGGATCGTACTCCGTTCCATAACCTCAACGCCCCTATTCATCGTACCAGTACTACCAGCAGCAGTGAATCACAAAGCAGAGCGAGATCTGGCTGAAACTCTGATCGCGCCAGCGCGCGTCAGGGCCCATGAGCGTTTCATTTCATCGTACCGCGCAATTTCACGCGCGCACCACGGCGCACACACGTCTCCGCACGACCCGCGCGCACAGCACAATTCGCCCAAATGAGCTGTCCGCCTGTCCCGTCGGCCCACCCCATCGCATATCTCTCTGTCTCTCATGGTCCCCGTACGCGGGCGGAGCCCGGAGGCCCACGGGCAGCAAATGCACCAGGGACTAGAAACTGGGCGCCCAGATCCGGCCGACCCGCCAGGGGCCACCACACACCACCACGCCCAAATTGGCAGATCCAACGTTTCGCGGCCACGGTGGAGCGCGTCCAGCTCCGGCTCCGGGTGGAATCTGGCCGCGCCACCCACCCCATGTCTCCCCTCGCCGCTACAGCGTGCGGCCGCTCCCCCCGGACCAACTCGTGCGCGCTGCCCCAAATCATGCTCGTTCTAACCACGCCATCCGTGACGGGATTTATGCGGAGATCACGCCCGATTAAACCACGGGATCCTGCTTCTGCTTGGTTGCAGAGACAGAGGAATATTTATAATCGAAACGCACGGCCAAAGCTGGAGCCGTGCATTGAATCTGGAACGCCGCGGTCGCGGCTTTCGAAGCCATGGCCATGCTGCAAAAGGAAGCAGTGCATTTGGCTGTCGCAGACTTTGCCATGGCGAGGACGAAGACGAAGATTACTATAACGATCCATAATAATGCTTAATGCATGCACTCCGTTTAGTGTGGACAGTCTCTACTGTAATCGCACATGGAGGCATTCTGAATAACAATGCCTGTGAGCGATGAGGTCATGGAGTACGTAGCGATTATATTGTTTACTAGGTTCAAAAGCCATATTATAAGGTCGTTACAGATCGCGATCTTGCTGCTGCTAATCGAGTTGTTAAAAGCAAGCGGCACGTCCAATTATGCGCGACGCTAACAGAATGATTCGGCCGCTGCCGGAAGGGACAGGGCTCGAACAAAAGGCACTACGGCAGAGCTCTGGATGCTCGTGCTGTCATGCACGCACGGTGTCAGAATGATGATTTCGGAAAAGGTCGTTAGTTCATCGAGTTCTTCAGATTCCTGTCTCTGACAGGTTGCTGAATTTTACAAGCCTAGGGGAAAGACAACCAGACCCGGACGCAACAGAAACAAATAAAGAGTACAGGATCCGGTTACGTTTGACAACCACCTAAAGTTCTCATGATCAATTCGGGAGGTGAAGCCTGAAGGAACCTAGTAGGCTAGTAACACTTGACTGCTTCTTACTTAAGCCTTGTTTAGTTGCCCGATTTTGGACAACCAAAATCACTGCGACAGCACTGTAGCGTACGGTAGCGTTTCGTTTGTATTTGTGAATTATTATTCAAATATTGACTAATTAGGCTCAAAAGATTCGTCTCGCAAAGTACAACCAAACTATGCAATTAGTTTTTGATTTCGTCTACATTCAGTACTCCATGCATGTAGTGTAAGTTTGATGTGATGGGGAATCTTCTTTTTGCATAGTGCCAAAGTTAGGATTTCAGGGTAATTAGACAAGGCCTTAGCTTCTGTCGATGACCACCACTAGTTAGTCAGTTCAGTTCCAAACTCCAATGGTCGGAGAGGCCTGTGTGGATCAATAGAATACTTGACGCGAGATGCCTTCTCCAAGGCATTGCCACTTAATCAAGGTCAGAACGGCAGGCAATTCTTGATTGGCCTAAGCTGCCTGTACACATACACCTTGGCTTGTGGAGGGAAAAATATCCTACGCTCCCCTGCACCGAATACGGAATCGCTTGTGCCAAGCAGCCTTCTAGAAGACGAGGATGCACTGCGCATTTGCGGTTGCGTCCGCTGTTACTCGCTGAGAACTTGTTACTCTTTCGGCCATCCACGTGTCAACAGCCATGATACTGTAATGAAACAAATGCAGCACACTGTCTCCATATTCTTTTCTTTGGGTTGCAATTTGCAAAAGGCAGAGCTGCCGGCCTGCCGCATATGCAGATCTATCACCTTCGCGGCTCTGCCTCATCACTGTTTGCGTCCTAGGACACAAAGGGATAGGCCCTACCGGCCCACAAAAATTAACCAAATCATCACGCGTCGTGCGAAAATGAGCTGTCTCTTTGTTCAAAGTTCGCAAATCGCCCACCAACCGGAGCCTGTCAGTGTCCTTGCACCGCGCGCTCCTGCTGCATCCTAGCCGTCCGCTCAGCAACAACACGAATAGCAAAGCGTCCAACGCGAAGCCACTCCAGGGCCCATGAGCTTCATCGTACGTACGAGGTCCACGACCCACGCACCTCCGCACATTCCGCCCAAAATGAGCTGTAAACTAATAGTGGTCCCGGCCCATGGGCAGAAACTAGAAGCCGTACGCCCCGACGAGACCGACCGAGAGACGCAGGGACCCGGCAGATCCAAGGCTCCAGCCAGCTACGAGCGGAGCCGCGGCTGGATCATCCTGTCTCCCCCCGCCGCTACAGCACACCATCGCCGGGGGGTCAGGCCATCGGCCATTATGGTCTCAAAGTCACAGGATCCCCCGGGCGAGCGAGATTTATCCAAAGATTTTGCTGAAGATTGCGCTGGGTAAACTAATGGGCGCTGCTGCTGCTGCTTCGGAGATAAAACAAAGGGAACAGCACGCAGCTGCAAGGATCGCAGCCATGGACAGCAATGAGTGAACGAATCTAGAAGGTCATGGTCGCCACTCTCGATGCCACACAAGGAAGGAGTCTTCACCAAGGGAGCAGTGCATCCGGCCGCTGCTGCGGCATCAGCGATGAGCGATGCACAGAGACATATGCTAATGGCGACCATTTGCAGTATCTCTAATCCCACATGGAGATGGAGGCCATCCGATTTCGAATACGTGTGGTGAACTGGTGATCGTATCGGCAAGCAACGAACTGACGAGGTCAATGAGCGTGTACAGAGAGACAGCCGACAGGTTTCCCGTCGAGCCTCAAAGGCGACGGGGGGCGGCAGTATAATAACGGATTTGGCAATCCTGCGTGTGTCCAATTATGCATGAGGGGAGGGCTAGCGGAATGATTGATTCCCATCCGGCCGTGGGGCACAAGGGACAGGCTTGCACGAGAAAGCACCGGCACCGGCAGAGCCGGACGCCCGTGCACGCATGCATGCATATGCAGAGTGTTTCTCCTCTGCAGACGCTACTCGTCTCTGAAAGCCTGTCCTGTCGACAGTTTCGTGGTTCCAGGACAAAGCGAAGCTCGCCGGCATCCTGCTGCTCTGACATGCTGCCTGTCCAGTTTTACCCGCCGCGGGCAAGAGATGACCGGAGTACAGATTGCAGTTGAAAACAACCGAACGTTTGCTGAAAGGTACAGTTTGACTCGATCTGTTCGTTAATCAAGGACGCTGGCTTGAAGGTAATCAGGTATCTGCTGTTAGTTCCTGTTTTGTTGACCACAACTTGCTGGTGAGTTTCCAATGATAGGAGAATCCTGTGTGCATGCAACAGAAGAGAAGATGTCTGACACGACGTGCGATCTGCAACCAACTAACTGTTCGGTCGGTCAATCAGTCTTGCACCTACTGAAGATCGGTTGATTCCACTGTCCAGCATGTTCGGACTTCGGAGTGCTTCCGGTTCTCGCTCGATAGGTCTGCAGATGCGTATCCTCCTCGGGCAGAACTTGAATTATATTCTCTCGGCGCCGTTCGAATGCTACCATCCCTTGCGCATTTGCCGTCGTGCTCGTGCAGTGCAGTGAGCCAACAACAACAAACTGCCCAGCCCAGCCCAGCCCTCGCCACGTGAAACCATGATCTCTGACGAGACAACGAACTCTGCAAAAACAAAAACACACAAGATATTCCATTCTTTTCGTTTCCTTCTCCTTTGAATGTGGAAGCGCAGAGATGCTGCCTGCGCTGCACAATATCCACCTCTGCCTAGGCACTGCTCCCTTCTCCGGGTACAGGACGAACCCTACTAGGGACCCACGATGAAAAACCCAACGCGAATCATTCCCCGTCGTGCGCGCCCGAGTGAGCTGTCTCTGCAGTACTAGCTCGATCGCCTGATAATTCCATATCCACCAGAACCACCATCCCCACCCCATCCGAGATCGCATCGCGCGTGAGCGGGGGAGCGGCGAGTGGAGGCCGCGAGGAGGCAACGCAGCTGCGCGAGCGAGCGGGATGGCAGTGGCAGTGGCTCGTCGCCCCCCCGACACCCCCGTGTCCACCACTCTGAGGCCGCCGTGGTGGATCCTGTACCCGCATGTCTCCCACTGCCGCTACAGCACAAGACACTTGGCATATGACAACATATGCCGATGCCCCTCCCGCGTCCGTCCCCACGGACAAATCTAGACGCCGTTTCACTGCAGCTCCCAACAGTGCTCGGATCCGGAACACTGCTCCGAGGACGGGATGGCACTGTGCCCGCCAGCCACCGCAGGGGTAGTAGGTCTTTGTTTACCATGCTCGCCGGCGCCGGCGCTCCTGTGCGCCTGTGCGGCGCTGCACTGCACGCCTCGGATTTGGCCACACAGGGGGCGGCGATCTGGCTGCGCTACTGGTGCTGGACTGCTGGTGGTGGCCACTTGGAAATTGAGGGGGCGGCGGCGAGATCACGGAGGAATTGCACACATGAAGACTAATTTACGAAACGAATCTATTAAACCTAATTAGTCTATGATTTGATAATATGATGCTACAGTAAACATGTGCTAATGATGGATTAATTAGACTTAATAGATTTATCTCCTCCATCTGTGTAATTAGTTTTATAATTAGCTCATGTTTAATCTTTCTAATTAACATCGAATATTCGTTGTGATATGAATTTTAATTCGGACTAAAGAACCAAACAACCTCACCTTATTTTATCCTTGGCACGGATCGGTGTGCCGCAGAGTCTGCGAATGCACGTTGTGCAGGCGCAGCGGATGAGATTAGCTGCAAACCGATGCAATTATGCCTTCGCCTTGGGAGTTGGTAGGAACCTCAACCAGCGCAATGATTCGAGCCTGGCCAGAATGTTCAGAGTACTCTGCCGCAGGTCTGCACTGCGGCGCTGCGCATCGCAATGAATTCAATGGGCGCGGTGAATTCTCTTCTACTGTTCTTGGCGTTTACTACTGGCGGGCGGCTTCAGACCTTCAGTACAGGTTTCTGAATCTCTGCAGCGAGGCTTTCCCGGCTTTTCCAACGTGTTCTGACTTGCAGGACCGGATTTCCTTTTTAACCTTTTCTCTCTCTGTGTTTTTTTAGAAGTGATCGCAGGCAGGACCGGTGAATTGGAGGTCTAGCGGCAGCCCTGACCGGTGAATTGGGTATGACCTAAGCTGAGGGTCAGTGAAGGAGATCAGCGATGACCTAGGGGGCGTTTGGTTCCCTTTGCTTATTTTTAGCATGTGTCACATTGAATGTTTAGATACTAATTAGGAGTATTAAACGTAGACTATTTACAAAACCCATTACATAAGTGGAGGCTAAACGGCGAGACGAATCTATTAAGCCTAATTAATCTATCATTAGCAAATGTTTACTGTAGCAACACATTGTCAAATTATGGACTAATTAGGCTTAATAGATTCATCTCGCCGTTTAGCCTCCACTTATGTAATGGGTTTTGTAAATAGTCTACGTTTAATACTCTTAATTAGTATCTAAACATCGATGTGACGGGTGCTTAAAAATAAGCAACCCGAACCAAACCAGGCCCTAATGACTCTAGGCATGTAAAGCTTGAAGCAGCAAGGCTGCAGCTTTGACTGATTCTCTATTACTCAGCTCTAAGCTAGCCGATGCTGACTATAATTGCTCATTCCGGGATGGCCTAGTGATCTGGTCCAGCTAAGGCAGGAAATTATAGTTTCATAACTGAAATCTTTTTATCAATATGTTTTGTTTTCTGTAATGGTCAGAGTGTCCATGCCTTACCATAATGAACTGTATAAATCAATCTTAGTATGTGATGAAATTGCTGACCCTGTTCCTAGCACAACTGACGTTTTATACAGACCGAATGAATTGCATGCGCTGAAAATCAATCAAAAAAAATCGCTGCAGCATTATGTCAGTAATGGCATCACTATGACGCCATCAGGACCAGAAGCTGGAAAGAATGAAAAAAAAAACGATTTGTAACTTGCATTGGACTTACATTAGTCAATCATGCGGACTGAGTAACCTAATGTTTGACAATGAGGATCGCCAGTCCTGGCTCCAAGTTGCTAAAATTTAGAGGCGATCGATGGTCGCCTTGCCTCGATTTAAGTGAGTTGAATCAGGAGTCTGATGTTTTTAGTGAGTTGAATCTGGAGACGTCCTGACGAATGGCATGACGACCACATGCATTGGGAGCCTTGCCAGCCCCAGAATAGCAGGGAACTCAACCTCCTGACAAATCATGTAATGTGCTAACAGAAAATGGAGTGTCAGGCTGTTAGCCCAATGCTCCAACCAAAATATTTTGGATACCATATCCACACTGAAGCCTGATAGACAAAAGAATTCGATGGATAAGATCTCAGCTATCAGATTGGCAAAGATAACAAAGATCAGATCAAAGGCAGGAGCGAAAATATCTTCGAAACATATTGGTAGGCACTAAAGGGAAAACAAAACAAATAGCTCACACTCATCACATAGCACTAGGTCTGGGCTCAAATCATCAGCAGATTCAGGATTGGTAGATTATGGAGATGCACAACTAGCATGGCAAACCAATCAAAGATCAACCACCTAGGGTCCCATAAGAGGTACAATAATTAACCCTTGAGCAGCCTCACTGGGTCCACATAAAACAAAGTTATGATGCGAAACAGGTTAACAAGTCACCCACTTCAGGAATAAACAGAAGACCAGGGCACACAGTTTTTAAAAAATGAACGAATTTTGTATATTTGGACATGTATCTGACAGTTCCCAGTCGAGCTCCCGCAATACCAGCTGAAACTAACATTTTTGTGGTATATCAATGAGCAATTGATAAGGGGGGAAGAACAAATCTGATCTACACTAAAATTTTTCTACAAAAGGTACAATCTACGGTTCCTGCCATGAACAACCGCTGATGCAGAGATCTCGAAGGACCACCGGGTTGATTATGTACAACATTTGTCCATGTACAATTCAGCAGGAGCACTGAGCATGTGATGTCTTGTACCAAGAAACCACACGCTGGACCAGCATAGCTGGGGAGCGGGCACTTCTCTTCAGGCCATGTGAGGTGCCAAAACTGCCGTATACTTTCACCAAATGCTCAAGCTGATCACTGATGAGCTGGTAAGCCATAATTCTGGAATGACCTAATCTTGCCATCCCATCCTGCAGTAACTATCACTTGACCCCAAGAGTTTGATGTGCTCTGGAAACAGTTCCTTAGGAACTTGTACTGTGACTCATCCAAAATTGCACGAATTGAGTGAGAAGGCAGAATCTCCTCTGGCCAGGTAGCTGAACTCCTGCAAGTGGACTCAGTGGAGAACTCCTGATTCAAATTGAAAATGCCAGGAGCAAATCTTGACACAAAATTGTTAATGGCAGAATCTTCACTGCGGCTTGAATTGCACTTGACAGCCTTACTCATGCACCAGAAATTATCACCTTGTGGTGGCAAAATTTGAGAGGCCAAAGAAACTGGGTTGCTTGGTTTCTGGCCATTCCATGGTATTGCAATGGCTGCATTGTTGGAGTGGAAGCGCTCCGAGGACCATATGGTTTTTGCATGTTTCAATGAAGCCTCATGTTGGTTTTCATGGCTCCAGACATAAATATTGGAGTCTTCGCTAGCAGAAACTATGTGTTGCCCATCTGGAGTGAATGTTGCCAATGACTGGCAGGAGCCGCTTCGAAGTCCTGATTGAATGAATAAAATTATGAGTTCATAATACATCAAAGTAATGATTGCTTAGACAAGAGTAACAAGGTCCAAACATATGAACCGTACCACTATAATTCTGAGTCACAATGGTTCCATCAAGAATTTTGATCTTCGAGTCGGCAGATGTAACCATTAATTTACTTGGGTTGCTTGGGCAGAACTGCAATAAAAAAGAAGGAACAAAAAAAGAGTCAGACTCAGAAGCATCAAAAATGAAAAATGAGTGATGAAGTAATCATGCAACAGACGCCTTCCTTCCCATTAAGATATTTACCTCAAAAGCAATGATTCTTTTAAAAGAAGATTTCTTCTTGCCATTAAGCGCAATTTGTGTATCAAACCGCAGTAGATTATCTGAATCAACAAGATGTCATTTCAGTTAGCATATATGGAAATATCATTCGAGTTAAGGGAGAAAAAAATACTATAAAGCTAGCAGATATTTCATGTTTTTTTCTATTTACCTGATGCATCATAAAACCGACAATTCCCGGTAATGGTTCCAACCACTGCTCCCTGCAAGACACAAAAGACAGAAAAGAAGATTAATCTCACAAACTATTGAGATAATAAGTTAGCCAAAACCACTTCAGAAGAAGCTGGTAATCATACCTTTCCATCAGGTTGATAACAAATCGCTGTTACTATGTCCCTAATATCCACCCAATCCACAACGCTGCATTTAAGAATATCCCATACACGGATTTTGCCATCTATTGATCCACTGATGAATCGACTCTCATTGGCTGGATTGAACTGTACACAAGTCACTGCAAAAGCAAATTTCGAGAAGAAAATTTTGAGCTCAAATTCAGAAGTAAAGTCGATAACTTCAGAGGCAGCAATTTAAAGAGATTATAGGCCTACCAAAGTTGCTGTGATGAAAAACAGTGACACAGTTTGCAGATCCAAGTTCCCACAAGCGAACAGTTTTGTCTGTTGATGCTGACAATAGATGCTGCAAGGTAGCAAATTTCAGTCATCAGAAAGAAAATGACAAAAAAAATTGCAATCAAACCTAACAAATGAGGGGGAGAAGCACATTTCTTTTAACTGACCTTATTGTTAGACCATGACAGATCCAGTACGTCACCAGAGTGACCACGGAACTCATGCAATGGTTCCTCTGAGATCTGGAACACCATGGCGGGAATCACAACGCAAGCAGAATCAGCAGATTGCTTGACACCCTTGACTTTGCATTTCTTCCCATTCTCAGCATCGGCAGGAGCCAATCCACTCTTGCGATGAGCTTTGAGGTAAACACAGGAAGGATCATCCATGGGAATTTTGCAGTCCTCAGACTGTGTCACACCCCAGATCCTGACAACTCCATCTTCGCCTCCACTTGCAAGAAACTGCCCATCAGGACTAAACTTCATAGTCAGGATGGCACCATCGTGGGCCTTGATCACTTGGCCTTGATAAACTGCTGACAATTCCTTTGACCGCTTCCGGTAGCACCGGACCTTGACCCTTTCATACCTTCCACCCCTGTTTTGCTCACTCTCCGAGGAGCTGGTGCTAGCTTCATCGCCTCCGTGATCGAGGACACTAGCCCTCAAGCCCAGCCTCCGAAGCCATCCATTTCTCCTCCTCTCAACCGCCTTGGGAACACCAGAAAGCTTACCACTGCGGCTCACGAGCCTCTGGATGAACGACAATGAACTGAAACTCCTGCCGACCTTGCTACTAGCATCATCCCTGCTGGATCCACTCATGGAATTGTCATCAGAGGCACCATCCTCATAGCTCCCCGTATCCTCCGTGGACCAACTCGACATGGAGCAGTCGTTCTCATCGGACTGCGACCACAATCTCCCAAACTCCGGCACCACCTCCTCCTTCTCAACATCGCCCACGGTGGCCGCAGCATCGGCTTTCCGGGGGCTCGGGCTGCACTCCAGGCCCATGCTTCTCATGAACCGCTCCCTCCTCTGCCACACGCTGTCGAGGCTGCCCGACCACGGCAATGCCTGGCCCGGGCTGTGCGCCGGCGACGCCGTGAGCTCCTCTCGCGAGTCAAAGAACGTCTCCTCCTCCATCTCCATCCTACAGCCTACTAGCAATTGGCACCCCTCCATGGATCTTTAGCACAAGAGCAACGGCGCTGCAAAGGAGAGAAGATAAACACATCTTAGAGCCCTGGTCCGGGGAGGCGCTTATATAACAGTAAAGCGGCGCTGAATTGGCTCGGCGGCAACGGGGGATGAGAAAGGGAGAGCGGACGCGGGGGGGGAGCACGGGTCGGGAGGAGAGGGCGATTAGCATAAAGAAATCGCGGCAAATCCCACGCATTCAACTGCACGCGTCTCCCAAATCGCGGAGCTCGCATGGCCCAAGTGCCCCGAGCAATGCATCTGGCCTGGCAATCCAACCAACCGCGCGGCCATTATTAAAGCGGGCAGCCAGGCCAAGAAACGCTGACAAAATTTCGGATTTTTTTCTCCCTCCCTTTCCCCTCTCAAGAACCGCCGAATTCACCAACACATATCTCGAAACAGTAGATTGATGATAGCAGAGGGAATAACAGGAGATTAAAAAAAGGGAACAAATTGTTGGCAGGGGAAGCTCACCTGGGCGAGGCGAGAGGAGAGAATTCGCGCGCACGCTTGGGGAAAGCTGGGATCCGAGAGAGAAAGGAATCGTTTTTGCTGTCCTGGTGGCTCAGGGACGCCGCGCGTGTTCTTGGCTCGTGGTCGCCGGCCGCGGCGGCAGCATGGCGCAAATGGGTGCCGGTGCGTATTATTTGAGGGATTGGATTCGAGCCGAGCCGACGCGGGCAAAGAGAAGGGAGGGGGAATTGGAGACGACGGGCGATTTATTGCGACGGACGTGGAGGCGGAGGAGGAGCTGGCCGGGCTGGGGTCCCCCGTCCGGCCCCATCAGCATCGCCAGATTTGGAAGACGCACAAATAAATCGGATTATTCTGGTAAAAAGCATACACAGAGCCAAGAACGAGGAAAATACTGCATAATCGCCACTCCTTTTTTTTAATGGATCTCATTCTCATCAGAAATTAAAAATCGCTTGTGATGTTGCAGATTTGCCCCCTTTCTTTGGCTGATTTATTTGCCCCCGATGACACCTCTCCCCCTCTCTCTAGACGTTTCCGCCACTGGTCCAACGCTGACGCACGCCTTTTCTTTTTCTTTTTCTTTTCCTTTTCCTATTTTTTACCTTTTATTTCTCTTTCTTTTTTCTCTGTTTGGTTGGTCGAGCTGTGAAGAAGTAATAGGTGAGCTGCTGCAATAGCAACAATAAATCGTGCAGCTCTAGGCCTGGGTCTATGCAGCCTTAGGCCTACTGCAACCGGGTGCCTCGCCGCTGCAGCGCACCGATCTGCTCGTGTAATCCTTGCCCGGGATGCCACCGGCTGCAGAGATCTTTTCCTTGCTTTGCTGCGGTGGAAAATTGATGTGCTGAGGTCGCACAGCAGCTGATGCATGGCCTGCCACGAGTCACTTCACTTGTGGCTGAGCAACAGTACTGTACTTGTCCTGCATTTGGCAGAGCTTAGCCAACAGGCACGATTAGAGGTTGGAATGTTGGGCCATGTTTAGTTACTCCCAACTCCCAACTTTGACACTATGCAAAAAGAAGATTCCCCATCACATCAAACTTGCGGTACATGCATGGAGTACTAAATGTAGATGAAATTAAAAACTAATTGCACAGTTTTGTTGTACTTTGCGAGACGAATCTTTTGAGCCTAATTAGTCAATATTTGGACAATAATTCACAAATACAAACGAAACGCTACAGTGTGCTACAGTGCTGTAACAGTAATTTGGCACCTCCCAAATTCCCTAACTAAACAAGGCCTTGGATTAGTCGTCGCCGTTTGATTTTGAACAGAAAAGGGGAATATTTGTGGCACAATTCTGACTCATTTTCCTGTGCTTTGTAAGGTTTACTTGGAATGGCAATTACTGGGTGCTTGTGCCAAATAAAGATGGTTCATCAAAGTGGGGGAACAGTTTGATGCACCTAACATGCTGTCTGCCTGGTCCCCGTAGCGCGTACAGTGCGATTTCTTTTACCTAGTCACGCAAAACAGGAACGAAACACACTATTTCGCAGAGCTCTCTTTGGCGACTTGGTCCGCGTCAAGCCGTCAGCTGGGGCTGCTCTGCTTCTTCTTTTGTTCCGGTCAGTAGTGCCGAGCACATACCACTGCCAGTGCATTCTGTTGGTGTAAACAATTTCAGTCCTCATATACTCTATCATTTCAAGAGAGCAAATACAATGGTAAATCTGCAAAGAATACATCAGCAGTGATGTAAAAATGCATGAGACCTGCTTGTGTCTTCTGCTACACAAGCAGGGAGAGAGGGGGAAAAAAGGATGTTGATGGCAAGTAGATGGAGGTGCCTGCTAGTTTACTGAACCCAGCTGGATATGCATGAGAGTAGATGCCTGGACGCATCCATCTCTAGCTAACCCCAACAACCCCTGCAGCTCCAAAGTTGATTCGTGGTTGGGCAAAGATCGATGGCAACGCGAGGGCGAGGGCGGCACGGCAACACGCGCCTCCCTGCATCAGCTAGCTTTGTGTTTTGTTTATCCAAGACCCATCTCTGCACGAAAGCTGTTGCTCTTTGGGAGCTTGCCGCTTCCAGAGTTCGTTATCCGGCGTCCTGGTCTCGGCCTACCTCCATTAGGCTACGAGAGTTCCCCCCCAAAAGAGAGATTTTCCCGGTCTCGGCACATGGGAGCGGACTCAGTAGTTGATCAGACTTGTAACTGATCCAGTTGTTTTCTCCTCCCCTCCAAAAGATCAGGCGACATCCAGTTTTAGTTTTGTCCACCGCATATTTAATTTGGGGCAGTGAGCTAGACAGCTGTCAGTTCTAAGACAGTCTCATCACAACATGGATTATCTGAAGAAAAAAGTGTCAGGATCCATTTCAGAGAAAAGTTATTGTCAGAGTTTTATGCCAGCGCTATACTCCATAAAATAAGCAAGTCAGCGTTCCATCTTTGGTGTCCGGCCGCTCAATTTGAAGAGCAATCGATTTATTCCTTTTCTGGCTGTTACACTTTGACAGTGACAAAAAATACTTCTTCATTCTAGGGGGGTGTTTGGGAAACACCTGTTAAAGTTTAACACCTGTCACATCGGATGTTTGGATACTAATTAGGAGTACTAAACATAAGCTAATTACAAAACTAATTGCACAGATGGATTATAATTCGCGAGACGAATCTATTAAGCCTAATTAGTCCATGATTTGACAATGTGGTGCTACAGTAACCATTTGCTAATGATGGATTAATTAGGCTTAATAGATTCGTCTCGCGAATTAGCACAAGGTTCTGCAATTAGTTTTATAATTAGCTCATGTTTAGTCCTCCTAATTAGCATCCGAACATCCGATGTGACACTGTTAAAGTTTAGCACCTCGTATCCAAACAGCCCCCAGTAAACATTGATCTGTTGAAAGGGCTAGAAGAAACACCGGTCGTGCTTGCCTTAATTGAACCGTACAACTGCTCGTCCGCTGTCGTCTGCTAATGATCAGCTAGGTTTTTTATTACAGGGAGTGTTAGGAAGCCTAGCTACACATCAGAAGAATCTATTCTCTCTTGCTTTGTGCAACATGAAGCGACATGGGTTAGCCTGATTTTTTTCTCTGTAGCTAATTTTTCTATATGTGCCACTGACAGACTACAGCCATCCCTAAACGGACTCTTAACTTGAATTAGCATAGAACAGCAACGCGATAGACTGCCACTGTTCGTGGTACTCCAAGCACGAGTTCTGTCTGAAATCGTATCACCAATCATTATAGCATGTCCTTTTGATCATGAAATGGAGGTTAGGTATGACGTCATTAAGTGGAACAGCTCCAACTCGTCCTGCTGGGTTTGCTCGCTGGTAATGCATCCTATTCTTGGGCAGGCATGCATGGCCAGTTACAATAATAATCATATACTAATTATTATTAATTGTACACTACTGTTATCCGAGCATGACACTCAACCTAAAAAAAATCCAAAAAGTTAGGAAAAGGTCCATTTTACTTCCCTCACCTATCCACTTTGTCCGCTTAACCTTGAAGAAAATTTTAGCTCATTTTACTAATTAGATTTCTCTTTTTTTATTTTTATTTGTATGAGCTAAATTTTGAGTTTAAATTTTGTAAATAGATACAAAACATGATGCTTTATGTTAAAAAATTATACTATGAATTGTTCATGGTTATTTTCATAGGTTAAGAATATTTAATATGAAATTGATGTTAGATATATAAAACTGTAAAAAAGTAATCATGAAAAAATTCTAATATATTTTACTAATATAGAGCATTATATTATAAGTCAACTGACAAAATCTGAAATTAAAACTCAACTTGTACGCGAAGAAACAAAAAAGAGAAGGTAGATTGAACCAAATGAATAATTCGGGGGAGTAAAGTGAGCCTAAATTTTGTTCAGGAGGTTAAGCGGACAAATTAAATAGGTGAGGGGAGTAAAATAGATTTTTTCCAAAAAGTTATACGGATAACCTAATATTCCTTCTCGAATCCGGCATATATATATACACGGGCCATAATTGGTGGAGTGTGTGCACTCTCTCATACATGCATATATGCATGGGTACATGAGGCTGATATTTTTTATCTTCTAGGAATAAACTTGTGTGCCTATCCACTTCACTTTTGTCGAATGGTGACTGACGTGAGTGATCATTCCAAGCATGAATTAAGGCCATCACCAATAAAATAGAAGATGAATAATCCACGTACGTACTGTCAATTAATTGTCAATATAAACTGTGTTGGGCTGAACTTTATTTTCAAGCACTACACTAATGTGCCAAAGAGGAACATATTCTCCATGCATGTTTGCTCTTTGTCCTCTTGCGTTTGTTCGTCGTCGTCCTCATTGGCCAATCGATTGAACAAACAATCTAACAGCTAGTAGCAATGAAGATAAGGCCGGAAGAGCGATAAACACTACCGATCGAGTACCGACTACAGAAGTAGCAAAAACTATAAAAGAATCAAAAGACAAGCAGAAAAAAAGATCGAGATCACTGCAGTCAGCAGTCATCAGAACGATGATGTAACAGCAGCTGGTGATTACATTCCACTGGCTAATTTAACTAAAATGCTTTAGAATATATGACTCTACTATGTTAGAATATATGACTCTACTATGTTGCACTCCCAGTGTACAACAGCAAGCTTTCAAAGACGTCTCTGTCAGCACTGTGTGCGTACGGACCCTGCACAGTGCGCAGCTTGGCCTTATTTACCAAGAAGATGAGGCCTGCGAGAGGCTACAAGCACAAACTATATTGCCTTTGATGGTGGATAGACGACTTGGCTGTTGCTAGCTGGTACATAAACAAAAAGCAAAGATACAAATGAAGGTCACATTCATGGAAGGATCCCTGTCTAGGGTTCCAACACATATGTACTAGGCCACCACACCATGGTCTTGCGCCATGTGATTGATCGAGAGAGGTAGGCAGGTTAAAGAACTTGCGTGCTGCAATATAATGTGTGCTGAAAGATGATGGATGGATGGATGGAGCTGATGCTGGCCAGAATGACACCACACAAGTAAGATAAGGTGCCGTCCAAGGTAGCCCACAGACACACACTGGTGCCACTACAGTGTATGCATGGTAGTTGATGTACTATGGTTTGTTTGGTAGAGCTCCATCTGATTTTGATTCTTTATGGGAGCTGATTCTCTGGAAGAAGTGATTATGGCTGAAAGTGATTCTCTTTGATTCTCTAGCATAAACTCTTAAAATCAGGATGGAGAATCACTTCTCAGAATCAGGAGAAGCTACTTTTTACAGCTCTCAGACTCTTAGTTCATTTTAGAGAACCGCTTCACAAAATCAGCAAAGAATCACTTATCTAGAATCATTTCACAGAATCAGCAGAGAATCACTTATTTTTGAAAAACTGTCTGGCAGAGCTCTTGCTAGAATCATTAGAGAATGAACTCTGGGATCTCTGCCAAACGCACCCTATCACTACGGGAAAGCTTAACGTCGCCGAGTGTAATTACTTCGCCGAGTGTAATTACTTCGCCGAGTGCTTTTTTTCGGGCACTCGGCGAAGTACCGTTTTGCCGAGTGTAACATCAAAAACACACGGCAAAAATAAAACACTCGGCGAACGACCGGTTTGCCGAGTGCCACCCAAAAAACACTCGGCAAACACCCAACAGGCACTCGGCAAACTTTGACACTCGGCAAACTGACGCCCACGTGACTTCCCCATGCTGCCGGCGGCGCCACTCCGTGACGGACGTTAGTCTTTGCCGAGTGTCAATGGAGGGCACTCGGCAAAGGCACTAGTTTGCCGAGTGTCATGATTGGACACTCGGCAAACTATAGTCTTTGCCGAGTGTCTTTTGACACACTCGGCAAAACAAATTTTTTTTCCCCTCCTCCACCCCCCAAACTTTTTACACTCCACATGTATGGCATTTGGCACTGCATGGTAGAAGATGGACTATTTTTTGTTTTGTTTGCTATATTTAATCAATTAATTTCATTTAGAGTAATTTTTTGATTTAAGTCAAATTTGAACTGCAGGTGGTTGGAATAATGGAATAATATGAGTGGAAAAATCATATTCATGTTAGTGAGTCTAAATTGAGGTCTCACCCAGAAAATGAAAAGAAATTTCGAACATTTTGCTAAGGAAACACGACTACGAACGTGTGGCCAAATGATTGTTTAATTCTCAAAAATACAAACGAAGTTTGAAAATCATGAGATTTTGCAAGATGCTATGATTTTGTATGCAGAGGCTGTGGTAAAAAATTGACAAGGTTTCGCACAAGTTTTGACATATGATGTTTAGAATTCGAAGCATCTCCGGAGAAGATTCGTAGAAGTTCAAAGGATCCGGTAAGATTTTGAGATGAATCGATAAATGTAATTCTCACTGAGTCCAAATTTTTTTTATAGGCTATAGAGAACATAGATAGGTTCATGTCAAATTTTGGAAAATTTTCAGATCCGTTTGGTAATTTTTATTCATTAATTGCACGTATATGAATTTAATAGATATAAATTTAATATGAGCTATAAATCCATGAAATAATGGTACAATATTACTTAAAAAATGGAATACGCAATGTTTAGTGAATTTGACTAGGTTTACACAAAGTTTACATACTTTTAATTACTAAAAGTGTTGTTGCACATGCAATATAGGTAGGTGTTTGCCGAGTGGGAAGTAGGGCACTCGGCGAAGACATGGTTTGCCGAGTGTCATAAATAGGGCACTCGGCAAAGATTATCCCGGGTCCACGTGACAGTGTCAGTACGAAATTCGGGGAAAAAATACACTTTGCCGAGTGCCCCGGATCTAGCACTCGGCAAAGGGTATGCCGAGTGCTAGATCAAGGGCACTCGGCAAAGGTTTCGGATATCCACCCAATCGGCTAAGTCCTCACGCACACAACCACACATACACGCACACACACACCCCGGCCGCCCGTCCCACTGACCGACCGCGCCGCCCACAGACGCCACATGACGCCGGCCGCGCCGCCCGCTATATGGCGCCTTCTGCGCCACGCCGCGTAGTTCGAAGTCAGTTAACTGCGTCTGAATTA
>NC_028456.1:27485066-27492301 GCF_000263155.2 Setaria italica | reverse complement strand
GCGCCGGCCGGCCCGACCCCCGGCCCCGACCCTCGGCCGCCCCGCGCCGTCGCCGCCAGGCCGCGCCCCCGCCGCCGCCCCGCGCCCGCTCCTCCGTCACCCCTCCGGTAAGTTTATGTTGCCGCTACACATCATAAATTAGAGTATGCATGAAAATTGGAAATTAGAAATTAAATGTTGAAAATACTAGAGAGGTAGCATTTATTTTACAAATTAGAGGTATGGATTTAGAAAATTCGAGAAGAAGGAAGAGTAGAAATTACAAAAGGTTGAAAAGAATAGAGGTGTGGTTGTGGTTGTTGGCCATCGTGCCAACTCTTTGGTGAGATTGTGGTTGTCGGCCATCGTGCCGTTTATTATGTTGCAGGTTTTGGAAACCTCCCCGTGCAGGGGAGATGCTGCCGGAATTTTGACTTAAACAGTGCTTTGTTTCTTTTGTTGCAGGAGAGGCTTACAAGGACCGTCCTCGACTCATCACTTTGTAGGATAGCAAGGTGAGGCATGCTACACCTCTCTTTCCGTATAATGTTCGTATATCACGTAACCTAGTTAGGCGTCTCCCGTTCGAAAGAGATACGGTTGGAAATATGCAGATCTTTGCATATCTATAATCGTATCTGTTTCGAATTATGTTTTGTTTGCCTATGCTGACTCGTGTACTCTTTTTAATTGCAGGTCATTAAGCAATGGTGGGCGGTATCAGGAAGCTCACGTCGATTTGCGAGAGATTGGCGGCGGCAGGGACTGGTTCAGGGTCAGGGTCACGTTCAGGGAGCGGTCGAGGGAGGCGTCGAGGCAGGCCTCGACGTAGGGTTGAGGAGGAGGAGGAGCAGCAGGAGCAGGAGGTGGTCCAGAGGCCTGTGGTTGTGAATTATCCATGTGGTTGTTTATTACAAATGCCTGTGATATGTGTATTGTGAATTGAGAGGGGTCCGTTATACGTGGCAAAATGTTGAAAATGGGGGGTTCTGGTCGCTTTGCCAAGTGTTACACTCGGCAAAGATGCCCCTTTGCCGAGTGTTTTGGCCTTAACACTCGGCAAAGGGGCATTTCCCAGGCGTAGGAAGGGTCCTTTGCCGAGTGCTATGGTCAAGGCACTCGGCAAAGGGGCATTTCCCAGGTGTAGGAAAGGTCCTTTGCCGAGTGCTATGGTCAAGGCACTCGGCAAAGGGGGCCGGTTTGCCGAGTGCCCGGGACCCGGCACACGGCAAAAGGCGCCGGCTTTGCCGAGTGCCCGGGAGCCGGCACTCGGCAAAGGGACCGTGTTTGCCGAGTGCCAGTCGCCTGACACTCGGCAAACTCCCGTTTGGCACTCGGCAAACCCGACGTTACCCGACGCCGTCAGTCCGCAATTCGCCGAGTACATCTTTTCGCCGAGTGTTTTTTGGCCGTCGGCAACATGTTTGCCGAGTGTCCGAGTTTTGACACTCGGCGAACTAGTCTTTGCCGACACAACATTTGCCGTGTGCTCTTTGCCGAGTGTCTCGGCAAAGGCTTTGCCGAGTGTTTCCCAGGCACTCGGCAAAGGTTATGTTTCCCGTAGTGTATATAAACTGATGAATTCTTTCCATGCATGTCAACGGAGCAAGTGTAGTGTAACTCATCAGTCATGCATGCAGAGAATCCAGCCAGGTTGTGCCGTAAAACAAAAGAGATCGAGTTGGACACACCATCAGATCGATGAATCTGACACCACTGTTCATGTTCATAGGACCTGCAAGATTTGGGTGGGATCTTCCTCCTGTTACGAAGCACAACAATGGCATTATATACTACTACTTGTCACATGTCAACTTGCATTGCATTGCATAAACGTAACCGAAGTCATGGGTGCATGCATGGGCATATGGCCGACAGCGCGAGAACACAATTGGTGCAAAGCCGGGGGCCGGGGCGAGGTTTCTTCGATCTGGATCATCCAGTGGACCGGCCGATCGACGACGCTTTTAACACGGGGAGGGGAGCGATGGGATCGATTGGGAGTGGTACCACACGCACAAATTGACGATCGATCTTGCTTGGTTGCGCGAGATCGATCGATCAATCGTCGATCGATCTGGATGCAAGATGTGTGTGAGACTTTAAAGTCGAAGGTGTACGCTGTACGAACCGACCGAACGCAATGGTTGCGTGAAAGGACGGGTGGGAAGGTGAATGCTGGATCATTGGATCGATGCTTACCTCCTGTAAAGACTAAAGAGAGCCCGTACCTGTGGGCAAAAAGCCCCGGGCAGGCGGGCACACGCGAGTCTCCACTCTCCATGCCGTGTGCCGTACGCGGGGGCGCGCGGCTAGTGCCCGCCCCGGGCCCTGGAGATGAGTCCGCAGTGGCGCCCATACCGTCGGCGCGGATCGTCTCCCAAGCGCTGCGCTGCTAGTACACGACAACGTCCGTGCATGTCTGGTCTTCGGGGTCGGGGGACGCTAGCTAGGCCTGCGTGCCTCTCCGGGGTCCGGGCGGTCGGGTGATCTGGGGAGAGTCAACGGTTTTTCTGGGTGATTAAGGGCTACTTTGGATGCACGGGGCTGATTAGCCCAGGGAAGAATTGACGCCACGTGGTTTTTCTGGCTACCGTACGGATATATCCCCCATCCCTTCTGCTGTTTGGGAGGTAAAAGTTATGGGAAGAAAAGGCAACCCATCCCCTAACGCAAAAGGCAAGTAACGCAAGAGAATATTACAAACATCATATTCTAAATAGCTAAAATATGTATCAACAAGCAAGTAGTACGCTCTCTGTTCCCCGTTTAACAAGCAACTCATAAGTTAAATGTGAAGTCATTACAAAATAGCTAAAATATGCACAAGTATTCAAAGTACAGTCCTTCCATTCATACAACTAGTTGAATCTAATTCATGATAGGGAATAAGACATTGACAAGCCAAGTTCTTCCAAAAATAAGGTACCCAGTTTCTTGATGGGTTCATAGAGAACCTAGAATACTTGGCCGGCTGATTCAACATGTATTTGACAGATATAATCGTTAGAAATAACCTCATTGTTCCAATCAAATGGGATAAATATAATGAGGTCCAATTCACAAAGTAGAAACATTTAAGACATATTATTGCTAAAAAATGGAAATGCAGTGCTGACTCAAGGAGATGAGCTGCCTGACAGGCCGTGGATACCAATATTATGCTTGAAAAATTACTAATTTGTATTTTTTTTCATACGCAAAACCTGATCAACTATTGACACAACAAAATGATAGCATTGGGGAACACAAGATGACATGACTTCATAGAAAAAAATTGAAGCTTTAGGGAAAACAATCCTGACTTCTACTTAAAATGGAAACTAGAATAAGGAAGCTTTACAAAAAGGTTCAGGCACATAAGGAAGTGTGTTGTCAAAAAGTTTTGGAACTTGAAAGAAAAATTGAGTGAATGAAAAATTGAAAATACCTAAGAAATTCAGAAAAATGTTGAAAAGTTATAAGGCACGTGAATAATTGATAACCAAGCCTTCTCTACACATATCAGAGAAGTCTTTTTCTTCAGCCAAGTTGATGGACAAATATTTTTTTAGGTATGGTAGCTATGGAATCAAATCGGAGTAGGATGCAAGCTAGACAGCAGGGGGTTTCACACCTCATCACTGTTGACACCGACGAGGAGCCTTGTTTAGTTCCTAATTTGGGAGTAGCAAAATTAGCATTTTGCCATAAATGTGCAACTGTAGCGTTTCGTTTGTATTTGTGAATTATTGTCCAAATATTGACTAATTAGGCTCAAAAGATTCATCTCGTAAAGTACAACAAAACTGTGCAATTAATTTTTGATTTCGTCTACATTTAGTACTCCATGCATGTACCGCAAGTTTGATGTGATGGGAAATCTTCTTTTTGCATAGTGTCAAAGTTGGAAGTTTGGAGGGAACTAAACATGACCGAAGAAGAGGAAGGCGTAGCACCTGTACACGGCCGAGCACTGCATCAACACAAAAATATCTGAGAAATCTGAACTACTATAGCGTACTGGACTAGTTATTAAAACAAACACTTACAATTCTCGGAGTCTTGTAAGGCTGCCCATGCAATTCAGGGATCAGGACTAGAAGTCATTGTCCTCCAGGTGCCTTGGAACTTTCCAAAATATCCAATCAGAGAGGAAACTATATGGGATAAAAATGAAGCATCCAAGTATCTTCAATGAATTACCTCAAGTTGCGCAACCCTCTTGAAGACATGAAACCAACAGCGAATGTCAGACACTCATGGTTTGAGTGCCAAGTAGCTTTGTTAAGTATCTTCTTTTTATAATTTCGCTACTAAATCGTAACACCTTTTTTCCAAAAATTAATCAAATAGTAAATAAAATTACATTAACCTGGCATGCATACAGCTCTTCACTTCCAAAAATAGCTACTCTACTGGCAGATTAGTTGAATATAGGCCTAGATGGTCTTAGTGGCATTAGAAATAGAAATAGCTACTCTACTGGCATTAACCTGACAAGATAATTGCTACGCTGATGGAACTCATGAATTACTTGAAAAAGAAATAAAGTAAAGGCTACAATTAAATTAAGTCTAGAGCAGCTATCTACAGATTGCTTGCAGCATACAGATAATATTTCACATTTGAATTTTTTTTGCCTTGATAAATATCTGTCTAGCATAAATTGCCTAACTACCTCCTACCAAGAGTTCATCATCTAGTATATAGATAATGTTATTAATTAGTAGAATGAGTACTACACTTTCAAAGATCTGTCACGCAACAAATTAAACTAGCAGAAATATCACTGCAGTAAAAGAACACTTGCAACCAATTAAACTACCACATATCTCAATAGGAAATAATATAGATGATAAACCGCAATGGAGGGCACCAAAAGGCATATCAGAAACTCCAGGAGTATTTTAATAAAAGATATGGCCTATACAAAGATGGGGAAAGCGCAAGAACACCCAAGAAATCACATCGCGGGCATCAGGTACAAACCCTAAGCAATACGAGATTGAGAGGATGACAGGGGGAGAACTCACATCACAGTGGACGTCAAGGACGATGGCGATGTGGAGGCGCCTTGGTGGACGATGCGGAGGAGGTGGCTGAGGTGGAGATGCTGCTGCAGCTCTAGATGTCTGAGGGGAGCGGCAGTGTTACGGTCAAAATGCGGGGAGGAGGACGAGATGCGCCTGTCGTATATCAGGGACGGGGAGGAGCGGCAACACCTGGAGGTAGCACGGCGGCGCCTGGATGGGGAGGCGGAGCCGCTAGAGCGGTTCTGGCACGGCGGGGCGGTCACTCGTGACGGGAGAATGACGAACAAGTCGCGCGCGAGACGAGGGAGCCATGCCCGATGTGCCTAGGTGTGGAAGCTCCGCCCCGGGGAAAACGCGAGGCTCGGGCTGGCGGACCTCCTGGCATGGTCATCCAAACTGCTGGATAAATTTGACCCGTGGCCAATTTGGCACGTAGGCGTTCGGTCTCGGGAAAACACCGGTATCCCTGCGGGGATCCGAGTTTCCAAATTAGCCCTAAAGTAGTAAACACACCAAGGTTCGGTAGTAGAAAAACCGCGTGCAGTAGGACTTGAGCCATGTGAGTAAACGGTTCTCTGTACTGTTCCGTGGGCGTGCTCTAGAGGCTGCCACGTGGTATGTTCGGGCTCTCTGTTCAACCTCTTCTGCCCTTGGTTGACCAAGCTGCTGGTCCAGTAGTTTTCCCTCCAATATACAAAGGCAAACTGCTTTCCAACTAATGGGATTAATTATTGATCAAATTCGAACATGACAAGGTAGCGCAAGGACAAGGTACTAACTCCGAATTACTTGGCATTGACGCTTAGTTATCCAACTAACTCATCTAGCCAGTAGCCAGCACAACACAGCAGAGTCAGCAGCTGATGCGCGCGCGCAGAATATAACCTTCAAGCCCATCGCATCGCCAGGCTCCAAATTCAAATCCAAACCCTGTCAGCCCGTGGATCGGTCGGTGTCGACAGTTCCGGCAGGAAATCCCACGACGAGCTCCCCGGCGGATGGCGAGGCACCAACGCCAACCCAAAACCACCGCCGGTGGCGGCGTGTGGCGCCTCGGAATCCCTGGAGTGAATAGATAATGGGCGTGACTGGCGGGGCAGATCGAGTCCTAGGAACGCATCGCGGACTCCGATGTCTCGCGCATGCGATGCACCTCGCAGCACGCTGGCTGTCGCAAACACCACCACACACGCTGCGTGCACTGCACTGCGCCAGCAGAGTGGCGATCGAGCTGACTTCGGGCGCGCAAGTTGGCACTGGCTCCGTGTCCGTGTGTAATGAAATGCATGACTTCTCACGGATGTCAAAGGGCGGGTTTTTTACAAATAAAAAGTGAGGACCGGGGGACCTCCGATCCTGCTCGATCGTGCCAGTCAGCGGCAGCACGTGTCAACGCCTCCAGACACCTCCTATGGTACGGGAAGTGAAAAGAAAATGCAGGCAGGAGAGATGCGTGCCAGCGTGTGTACGCTCGATGCTGGAGTTAAAAATAAGTATCTTCTTTGATCTTAGCCTTGATATTGGCACTAGCACCATGTTATGCTGCATGCATGGGCTCGGACGGAGATGCCAGTTGCAGAGGATTTTGCTCCGACAGCCACGGCGATGTTATGGGCACGGAAGCAGTTAAAAAAGGAGGCAGAATACTTGTGCTAGATGCCAATGCAGAGTACTTGGAGATTGCTCTCAGAACTTTCAGGTTTAGTTTAACTATTTGAGATAAATGTGAGTAAGAATTGGACCACGCTAGTGGAACGCTAGCCCCTACTACTAGCTTCGCTCATATTTAACAAAACTTAAAAAAAACTGTACATGAGAATAATATAGGCTGGTTCCGGCGCATGTCAACGAGACGTAGGGCTTTGATTGGATGGACCGACTAAAGTTTAGACATCTAGTTGGCTAAAATTAGGGGGCGTTTGGATGTCAGGGGCTAAACTTTAGCCCTGTCACATCACACGTTCAGATGCTAATTAGGAGGACTAAATATGAGCTAATTAAAAAACCAATAGCAGAACCCATAGGCTAAATCGCGAGACGAATCTATTAAGCCTAATTAATCCATCATTAGCGAATGGTTACTGTAGCACCACATTGTCAAATCATGGACTAATTAGGCTTAATAGATTCGTCTCGCGATTTAGCCTAGGGGTGTGCAATTAGTTTTGTAATTAGACTATGTTTAATACTCCTAATTAGTGTCCAAACATCCGATGTGACATCGGGCACATGCTCAGCTGC
>NC_028456.1:27419620-27484966 GCF_000263155.2 Setaria italica | reverse complement strand
TTACTGAATGGTTTCTGTAGCACCACATTGTCAATCATGGACTAATTAGGCTTAATAGATTCGTCTCGCGATTTAGCCTAGGGGTTGTGCAATTAGTTTTGTAATTAGACTATGTTTAATACTCCTAATTAGTGTCCAAACATCCGATGTGACAGGGGCTAAAATTTAGCCCCTCCCTGCCAAACACCCCCTTAGTCCCGTATCTTATTTTAGAGCTAGAGCTAATTTTTAGTCTATTTATTGATAAAAGTCCATTATATTATTATGGGGTGGAGGAGAGAATATAGTAAGGTTTTATGGGAGGATATTTTTAATCTTTTGTTATTCGTATCTAAAATTAGTCCTCGTCAGCTGAGTTTGGAGGACTAATGAACTAAAATTTGTTGAGAGGCACTTTCCACCTCACTATTTGAACCGCTAATTTTTAGTTCCGGATCCAAACAACAGGGCCGTACCACGCGGTAGCAATTCGGGTGAGAAGCCGACAAAGGCGATGGAATACCGCCAGGATACTAAACAACTCGCTCGCTCGGCCACGGCGGCCGCGCGCCCGCCTGGCGACGACGGCGCGCAACGGGACAAAGGACACGGCGCGATGCCCAAGGAAACGCACGAGCTACGCTAGCCGATCTGCCGGTCGAGACACATGCGCCCGGCGGCCTACCTACTGCTTGACGGCTGCTGCGACGCCGCCACGTACACCGGCGCGCATGTATGTGTGGCGCGATCGACTCGCGCGCGCGCGCGAGAGAGGTCTACGCAACGCAACGCCGTGCCTGCGCGAATCGCCGTGCGCCCCGCGGGCGCTACGCGTGGCGGGGCGTACGCGCACGGCGCGGCCACGCATGTGCGGCCGGGCGCGGGCCGTGGCCCCCGAGGCCAAACCACTCGATTGGTTTCCTGGCAGCCAGCCTCCCGGCCGCCGGCCGGTGCAGTGCATGGGCATATGACACTGGGATTAACTCTCCAGGCCGGCCGGCCATGGATGCACCAAAATTAAAGACCGATCAAATGATCGGCCGATGGAGCTCGCTGAGGCAGGCAGCTGGCAGCAGGTGCGGTGGAGGAGTCGGTTATTTAATTGCCGTACGCCCGGCGTCGAATGCCAGCGCTAACCTATGTGGGTGGATGCGGGCACGAGGACGCCGTCCGTGTAGGTAGCGTCCAAGTTGGTTCCAGCCTGGACGGGTAGTGCCATTGCGCAACGTGCATGCACCCAGCAGGCTATCCGGGCCGGGACAGGACGCCCGCTCGCTCTGGTGCGTACCAACAGCGCCGCGCGAGCTCTGTGCCCAATACAACGTCCACGTCCGCGCGCCTGGCACGGAGCCGAATGATGCAAAAGGGGTGGCGGTGGCGGCGGAGATGACGCCGACATGGTACGCACACTACATGCAGGCGCAGCACGAGTGAAAACCAGCCGTTACTAGTGGCTGATATGAACCTGATCGATTACTTGGTCCCATTTCATTGCTGCAACTCTGCAAGGCCTTGTGTTAAGGATAAGCTCGAGTCGACCGAATCATCCTGGTAAGTAGCAGTGGTAACAGCAGTATATGATCCAACCGAGACGCAACTGGGCCTGGTTGTGTCCGATCACGTGGTCCAGCGGCGGAGGAAACGCCGCCGGCCGGTACGGTCGACAACAACACACTGACACACAAGAAGGGACGCGGACAAGGAGGCCGAAGAAGAAGGTCGCGCATCACTGTGATGGGCCCCGGCCGGCCCCCGGGAGAAGGGAGGAAAACGGGAGGAAGGAAACGTCGCGCGTCAGTCCTCCCGTCGGGACGGGAAAGACAGGCCCAATCATGCGGAGGATGGCGCCATGCCATCGGTCGATACCCATCGCAATCCAGGGCCGTACGCACTTGGTTGCTGCTTTCGGTGGTGCCCGTCCGTCCTCGATTCGGCAGGGAACGAATTGCCGTTGCGGGGCAACAGTACGGCACACTGTGCGCCACCGCCGTCGCATGTGCCGCGCTCGGACGTGCCACATGACGTCTAGATGTCAAGGCCCTGTAGCTCTGGTGTGTGTGTGTGCACAAGCGCCCAACGCCGAGGGTGTTAGAGATTAATCTTGTCATTAGAGCATTGCATGTTTACGTTGTCAGTTGCATTTAGAAAATAATTGTCTGTGTGTAGTTCTCTGCATGTTTACATAGGAGTATACACGTTTGGTGAGAAGCCATGCCATGTGAAGTGGCAGTGCATGCTCGTGATAATTGTTGTAACATGTTTAGACTGCACGAGAGATTAATTAGGAACTAGCCATGCATAGGATTCTATTCTGGGTCAAAGCCACGAAGTGTTTTCATGGCGGAAGAATAGGACGGCGTCCAGGGACTGGGCACTTGCATGCTGCTAGCATGTTTCCACGGTTGCACGTTGCGAGATGCAGCGTGAGTCTCGGCTGAGTGATTTTGGCTGGCCGTTTATTTCATGCATGTACTTGAGTTTATATATGAATGAAAAGCGACGGGAGTTGTGTGGCTTGCGTCAACAAAAGAAAACTGCTAGCTTGTGCCATTCTGTACGTGTGCGTGTATCTACCAAAGAGAGCAGGCGAGTGTTTGCGATAAACACTTGCTGGTGAGGGAGAGATTCCCAACATCAGTGAGGGAGAGAATTCCAACAGAGGGGCCAGGCCACACGAGAGGGACGTGAGCGATCGGCGTGCGCCGCCGCGCCGGTCGACCTTGAGCGAGGATGGGATCAAAGCATTCCTACACACACGACACGTAGGATTCGTGCGCCCCTGCTCGGCGAACGCACACATCGATCAACCGGCGGCGAGTGGGCTATCTAGGGACGCCGCGTCCGCGTCAAACTGCCGCGCGCGGTCGCTCGCCTTGGCCGCTTTGCGGTCCGTGCCGCGGACGTCGCGGCCCACGCGAACCCTCAGCGACGCGTGCCGGAGCACGCAGATGGCTTGCTAGCGACCACTCCTCCTTTTCATGGGGGCCACGGCGGCGCTGGTTGCGCGCTCGTCCCGGCCTGCTCGTTCCGTTCGAGCTCGCTAGCTGTTCACGTGTAGCCATCCCTGTGCGCCGCGGGGAACAGTTCCGGTGATCGCGACGTGGTGTTCGTTTAGGGCGAGGACGAACGCAAGATGCCGGCCGAGCACAGGTCCCCGCCACCTCCGCGCCTACTCTCGGTGGAGCAAACGAGTGAGGAATTGGGGATCGAAAATTCCAAGATGGAGAAGAGGAAGGACGAGGGCCAGGAGGACGGGAAGAAGCACGGAGGCGGGACTGGGCTGGGCCTGAAATGGTAAGGAAAGCACGACCTCCAAATTAGATGGACTGACCGTCAGTCTGACCACTGTAAAATAGTTACTATCCAAGATCTCACATCTAGAAGTTGGATGGCTTCCCCCGAGCCTACGCCTCCTACCTTCTCCTCCCCCTCGGCACCTCGCCGGCGGGGAGCAACCATCCCAACCTCCACCAAGCCCACAAACCCGCACCATTCAGCTCGCTATTGACGCCCTGCCACCTAAACCTACAGCCAGACAACCTACCACATCAAAACTCCCTGGTTACTCTATCCGCGGCGAAGGAGGAACTAGACCTCCTTTACTACTCCGACACGGAGGAGGACAACCTATGCCCGCGCCATGTCAGTGACCGGGCATTGAAGACGGCGAAACCACAAGACAATGCGGAAAGCGGTCACCAGGAATCGGGGAACCCTGAAGACAGACACAACACGACAACAACAGCGCCGCGCCGGATTCCCTCGCTGGTTGTAAAACCGGCCAGCCACCGCATCTCATACCGGGACACCTTACTCAAGCCTAGGACGTTCAAGCCGAGATTCCCCAAGGACGCATCGCATCGCGGAAACCAGGCATGGTTCAATGAAGACAGCACAAGGACGCGCGTGAAGAAGGCATCCGTCTGGTATAGGCTTGGACTTGACCAAAGGAGCGTTCAAGGCAGCCGTGAACCTCGAGCTCCACCACAGCCTGATGCACACTGGCTCACCCTGCTCAAAGCAAAAGCTGGCGCGCGGTGCTTCAATTGCTTCGCCCCCGACCACTGCATTGGAGTATGCCGCGACCCACCTAGGTGCATTCTTTGCTTCCGCTCAGGCCACAAAGCTCGCCATTGCCGCTCCTTTGTTCTCCCCGGTCAGCCATCCACTCGCCACGTAGGAGCTGTCATCCCTATAGCGCCCACAAGCTGCTCCAACAGTCGCGAACCCAAGTCTTCTGCGGACGCTCCCTCCAGGTTGAGCACCGCGGCGGCGGCGACGCCAGCCCTAGCAAGGGCCGCCATGGAGCGTGGGGACCCGAAGTTCATCCCTGGCGCGGTGCACAGAAGGCCGGAACATGTCATGGTATGTGTTCCACGGTCAGCGACGGTACGGGAGGATGAGAGGATGCTCTCCTTAACCGCGCTAGTGGGTGTTCAAGTTGATGGACGCGCCAACCTCTCCATCGACGTCATGTGCCGGGATGCTCTACGTTAGCTCCGCATCCCGGAACACGAGCTGGGGGTCAAACGGCTTATGACGACAACCTTCCTCCTCCACTTCTCCACTCCGAAACATCAGACTGCGATGCTCCTCCTTGGAGGCCTCACCGCCGGGCGCACTGCGCTCCGCCTCAGGCCGTGGACGTGTCAGGTCAGTGCCTCGGCTGCCAAACTCATGTATCGGGCGAGGGTGTGCATTGAGGGGATCCCAGAACATGCACAGCAGCTGGATACGGTAGCTAGATTGTTCAATGCGCCAACCTTCATTGAGGAGCTAGATACTAAACATGAGAGTGAGCAAGAACGAGCTTGTATGTGTTTGTGGGTATGGACTGCAAATCCAGATGGACTAGCCAAATCAGTGTCGCTTCAGATTGCTGAACCTCTGTATTGGCAAATGGGTGATTCGGACTTGCCAACCACTAGATGTGCTCCCGCTGAGATGTTGGAATATCAAGTTATCATTCATCTAGATCGCGTCATGGATCACTCCCGCTTATCTAGTAGTCCATCTAATGCAAGCATGCACAGTGGGATCAGCGGGTTTCCTGATGATCTCTACGAGGAGGAGTGGCCTGTAAAACATAGGTTTGTCTGGCATTATGGCGTGCCTAATGACCAGATCATCAGGTGTTGGATTCCGGTTCAAGAGAGGATCAGAGGGAGAAGAGACAGGTCACCAACAGGTGGCCTAGGGGTAGGAGGGAGCGGAAGCATGTAGTTCCCTCCTCCAAACTTGCACGATTTCAGACGGGCTGAGGCTAGAGGATTTCAAAGTGGTCGTAGCAATCAGGATCAAGGGTGACTGAGTGGTCATGGTCGGAGACAGCACAACGATGGTAGGGAACTAGTCAAAGTTCACCATGGTCGGGTCATTGGAAAGAATGGGAGCGCACAGTTTTTTTACCGACCAACGGAGAAAGAGTGAGCACCCAATTTTCATTCCTCAGAGCCACATTGTCGTCCTGATGAAATATAGGGAAATGGGCAATGGACTGACCTGATGACGGAAGAAGCTGCATTGATGGAGGGGGAACAGACATGAGGGTCTCAGAAGGAGGCAATCAAGGACGGCAAAAGCCTGCCATGAGATTGGAGCAAGAACACTGTTCACCTCAGCACCCCTTTGACCAGTCAGCATGCGGACAGCGACAGGGCAAATGAAAATATTTTAGAAGCTGGGCGACAGGGCCTTTCACAATGCTCAGGCTATTCAAGACGGCCAAAGTCTCATGGAGCCAGTCAAGGATGGGGCGCAGAAGCACCACAAAGGAGTACAACATGGGATGCAAAAGCTATTCTTGCCTGATCTTCTATCTGAAGAAAAATAGGCTCAGCAACAAGGCCCACTGCTACCGGACACGCTACAGCACCGGAGCCAATTGAAAAGCAGATGTTTGCGCAATGAGCTACAGTATAGACGATTCACACTTTGGCAGATGAGGTTCAAAATGAAAGTAATCAAGATAAGCCTGTGCACGTTCAAAACAACGCAGTTGCTGCTCAAAAATCCAATTTTGTCGGACAAGCTACAGTAACTAAAACTGTTAAGAACTTAGGAATTCTCTTCACCAAACCTGTGTTAAGGGAAATCTTAGGCACCTCACCAACAGCACAAGGAGCAAAGAACACCCCAGTTAAAGAAACGGAACTCCAAAATGATACAGCCTCAAAGGCAAGACTGTTTACCTCTTGTACAATTAGAAAAAATAAGGGTGCCAGTGGCAAGGAAAATGAAGTGGTAAGGTCATCACAAAGGAAAAGCAAAAGGCTTGCCAACAAGCCAAATTCTGGCCTCTCCATTCAAGAGCAAGCCATACAGCTCCTCATGAAGAAATATGGGATCATAGACTCAAAGAATAAGGTTGGTGATACTAATCACTTGAAATTCAAAACCCAATTCATGGAACCCCTTATAGACAATGGAGTTGATGGGTTTCGCGAAGCTTGTGGATTGAATGACTTGGAGGGAGGGTCTCTTAGCGCGGTGGTGTTGGAGGCAGATGAGTAAATCAACTTCATACCTGTGTTGGGGGAGGGGTGGGGTGAAGTGTTGGTTTGTATCAATATATAAGTATTGTTTTGTGCTGTGGTTCGGGTTCTGTCCAATGTGGATTTGTGACCTGAACATTTGTTTGTTCAGTTTCTGTCATATGAGCTGCAGCTCACTATGGAGTATCTTTTTCTCTATTCTTCTTTGGTCTGCTTTGGTGGGAGCATTGTGTGGAGGAGTCTGGCACAGTTTCAACAGTGGTGCAAGGAGGAGCCTAGTGAAGGGGACAACATCTTGCAGATGGCTCACATTTTGCCTCAGAAATCAGCTAGTTCAAGATGAATGAACAAAACTGTATAATTCTGAATTGGAATGTGAGGGGATTAAATGGTAAAGCCAGGAGAAAGGTGGTTAAGGACCTTGTGTCTGAGCACAAATGCACTATTATTTGTCTGCAGGAAACTAAATTGGAAGTCATTGATCAGATGCTGGTCAGAAAAATTTTGGGACCCCAATTTGAAGCAAGCTTCACATATCTGCTTGCTCAAACTACTAGAGGGGGAGTACTACTGGCTATCAATAAGGATTATTACAGAATGTCCCAGCAGCACCATGAAACAAACTCTGTGACAGCTAAGCTAGGAGCAAAGACAACTCCATTCAGCTGGTGGCTGACTGGGGTATATGGCCCTCAGAATGAAGCAGAAAAAATTGACTTACTCAATGAGCTGAGGACATGTAAACCAACTGACTGTGACAGGTGGTTGTTAATGGGGTATTTTAATATGATACTTGCTGCTCAGGACAAGAGCAATCTGAACATCAACAGAAGATTGATGAGAGCATTCAGGAATCTAGTTCAGGACTTGGAATTAAAGAAGATCAATTTGAGAGGGACAAAATTCACATGGTCTAACAATGTGACTCACACAAGGATTGACAGAGTGTTTTGCACTGCAGAATGGGAGTTCATGTTGCCAATTATTTCTTGCAGGTAGACTCCTCTCTTGTCTCAAACCACTGCCCCCTCCTGTTGTTGACTGTTGCCAATAATTTCAAAATATACCGAGGCTTTCGGTTTGAATCCTTATGCATGTAGGGATTCAGAGAAGAAGTTAGTGCCACATGGAACAAAAATTTTACAATCCACAACCCTTTTCTTAGGCTTCATACAAAAACTGCATAGAACTGCAAAAAAACTTCGAGCCTGGGCAAAATCAAATATTGGAAATAACAAGCTATTGTTGATGATAGCAAAGCAGCTCATTGGGATACTGGATGTGGTACAAGAACATAGGGTCTTAAGCCCACAAGAGATTCAACTGAAAAAAGACCTCAAGAACAAGATCCTGACAATGGCAGCAGTTGAGAAACTTAGGGCAAGGCAAAGATCAAGAATAAATTTTTAAGAGCTGCAGATGCAAACTCGAAATTCTTCTTCCTCTCTGCAAATGGGAGAAGGAAAAGAACTTCATTCAGAAGTTGCAGACAGATCAAGGAGTGCTGCACAGACAAGAAGACAAAGAAAGAGCAATACTACAATGCTATCTTCCTATGATTGTGTTCAGAAATCAAAATATTTTCATTAAAAGAAGGAGTATCCATGATAATTTTCTTTACACCCAAAACCTCATCAGGGAGCTGCATAGGACCAATCAGCCGACTCTTTTCCTTAAACTTGATATTACAAAGGTCTTCGACACTATCAGGTGGGACTATCTCGTGGAAGTGTTGGAACACATGGGTTTTAGAACCAGGTGGAGGGAGTGGATCACCATTCTGCTATCTTCTGCAACCTCTTCGGTGTTGATTAATGGATCAAGAACTGAACAATTCAAGCGCAAAACAGGCCTCAGGAAAGGAGATCCTCTATCTCCTATGCTACTCATTTTGGCCCTGGAACCATTGCAAAGGCTAATCATGCTGGCTGAGCAAAATGCACTGATAACACCTATAACTAACAGAGCAGCAAAGATTAAACTGAGCCTTTATGCTGACGATGCTGCATTGTTTCTGAACCCAGTTAAAGAAGAGCTTGACAACATCAAATACATCTGACACTTTTGGTTCAGTGGCAGGCCTCAACATCAATCTTGCTAAAAGTGCAAGGAATACAGTTGGAGAAGGTCATGCAAAACATGCAATGCCCACTGAAAACCTTCCCATGCAAATACCTAGGTCTTCCTCTGACTTTGAGAAGGTTGACTAGAGTTGAAGTACAACCTCTATTGGATAGGATTGCAAGGAAGCTGCATGCTTGGAAGGGTAAACTAACTGATAGGGCAGGTAGAGTTAGGTAAACTAATTGATAGAGCAGGAAGAGTAACTCTAGTCAAATCAGTGCTATTTTCAATGCCCATATCCTTCCTAACTGCATTTTCCTTAAAAAATGGGCACTCTAGAAAATTGACAAGCTGAGAAGAAGTTTCCTATGGAAAGGCTCTGATCATGCACATGGAGGATATTGTCTAATCACCTGGAAGAAAGTCTTGTTGCCAAAAAACTTGGGAGGGCTTGGCATAATGGACCTTGAACTATTTAGCAGGGCATTGAGATTGAGATGGCTTTGGTATGGGTGGATAGATCAAGAGAGGTTTTGGGTTGGAACTTTGCCACCCTGTGATAACATTGATAGACAACTTTTCAGAGCTCCCACACTTGTCACCGTGGGCAATGGAAACAAAGCCAAGTTCTGGCACTACAGCTGGTTGGAGGGTAAAGCTCCCATGGATATTGCACCCGACCTGTTCAAGTTAGCATGGAGGAAAAATAGGACTGTAAAGGAGGAGTTAAACAATCATAGCTAGACAAGAGGCCTTTGGAGGATGAACTCAGTTGAACAAATGGTAGAATTTGTTACACTGTGGGAATCGGTGCAAAACTTCCAACTGAATGATTAAGAGGACAGCACCAGGTGGCGTTGGACTTCTAATGGCCACTACGTCGCAAAATCTGCATACCGTGCTCAGTTTTTAGGAACCCATCCATCTTTGCAAGGGAATTACATCTGGCGAGCACATGCTGAAGGAAAATATAAATTCTTTGCTTGGCTCTTGATACAACACAAGATACTAATAGCAGACAAAATATTAGCAAGAAGCTAGCGATGTTCAAAGATGTGTCCTCTCTGTGACCAAGTACCAGAGACGGCATATCACATTTGCCTGCAATGTTGCTACTCCAAAGAAGTACGGTTCCTTGTCTTCAATTGGTATGCTCCGGGTGCTAACCTTGCTGCAGGACATGATGGCGATATCCAGGAGTGATGGGTGGGATAGTATGCTGACCCCAATGGCTCCCAAACTGAGAAGATCAGTAGCGGCAATACTAATGTACACAGCTTGGAACATTTGGAAGGAGAGAAACAGAAGGATTTTCAATAACGCCACGCTTTGACCAGACCAAGTCTTTGAGCTAATTCAAGAAGTGATGACTAGAAGAAGGGCATGTGGGACACCACTGTTGCGAGACGAGCTCCATGTATCTTAATTCGTATGTTTACGCTATGTTTCTGTGAGTCTTTGAGAATAACCAAGTTTTATGTAATAGCCCTACTTATGTAACCTTGAACCCCTATCTTTCTTAAATGCAAAGCAGTGGTCCTGCCAAAGTTTCAAAAAAAAAATAGATGGGCTTCAATCGGCCGGGCCCATGCCCTAAATGGAACTGCTTTTCAAATTAGGATCAAGTTATTCATCTCAAAGATAAAACTATGATCAGATTAAGGAATGCATGCGCGGCAAACAATGTAGATTCTAAAGAACATATTCATACATTACTGACAATGGTTTACAGGAGAGGAAAGGAAGAATTAAGGAAGACTGGTGATTTACACTCGCCAGCATCTTTTTACAAGGATAGACGCTTGGGCAGCAGTTGCAAACCAGTGGCGGATCCAGAACTTAAATCCACCTATGACGAATTATGACTACAAAATGTTGTAATAAACACCCACAAAACCGAAGCAATAAAATGATTCGACACGACGTGGTGTCGTAGAAGATTTGCCACATGAACGGTGTCTCAAATCATAGAAATGGTGAAATCAAAATCATTAGAAAAAAGCAACCTCTCCTCTTTGCCATCCGGTCTGTCTTTCTTTCTCCACTTGCAAATCATCAAAGGAAGACACCTTTAGCCTCACACAAACAAGCACGCTGCTTGGCACTTGCCAGGCTGCAACTTTGCGCCGGCCACCATTGTTGTATATTGAGCTGGGTGCCAGGGGCTGCAGACCGCTACTGCTATACCTGTGTGCATTAGGATATCTGCTGGGATTCAGCGTCCTTTGTAGAGTAAGCACTTCACATTCAGTGCAGGCAGGTGGACGAGCGCAGTGTCCTGATTGACAAAGCAAGATCGCAAATGCTAATCAGTTTTCATTGAATCTAAAAAACTGCAGACTTAACCTAATCTGCTAATCAGTTTTCATTGAAGCAATATCGGAAATGCTAATAACAACAGATCTGCAATTTTTTCGATTCCATGAAAACTGATTAGCATTTGTGAACCATAAAATTTGGTACTGGTAAATTATGACTTCTTAGGCTCAAAGAGTCTTCAAACGTCAAACTTCACCACTTCGTCCACCTGAGTGACCCCTCCTGGCCTAACCTTGATCCTCTCCTTCATCCTCAATGCCGCATCCCTGATCACAATCGGACATTTCTACCTTGCAGATTCATGCTATTGAACATTTCAACCGACAACGGCATGCTTTATTCCGCCCAAAAGAAAAAAAGGAGCTCTATGCAGACTTCATTAAAAGTTTGAAACACAGTATAACGGACCGGAATGTTTTCTACAAAATCTGGTGACATTTTTATCTATTGCATAATAACTGTAAACATTAAATGCAGACATGTACAAGAAGTGAAGAATATGAGGGCACAGAAATGCATGGCAGAAGAGTTCACCACAAAGCTAACAGCAGTAAGCAATGTCCTAGTAGAGCCTGCCACAGCAATCAGAGGCGCCACAGTAGCAATGTTTAAACTTCTCCTCGCCATTCTTGTCATAGACCTGGCCTACCTTATAATTATAATGGTAGGTCAGCTCTTGTAGTGGCGGGATATTCTCAAGAGCAAAAAACATAACATGTGGCATCCTCATGTCATCATGGTTCCAGAGAACATTTTGGGCATAGAGGTTTAGTGAACAACTATGGTTGATGAATCTTCCCACATTGCCACACTCAGCTGCATCTATTGTGAAGCCTTCCATTGTCTTGGAGGACGAGGTAGAAGATTGCACACCAACCACTGACTTTAGCCCCTTCCAAAGTTCTTCATCATGGTAGTTATCACCAATATCAAATAGATACACGTCATTCTGTCTCTTTTCAGCTTCTTCATCTTCCAAGAGCTTACCAGTATACTCGCATATGAAATTGCCTGAAGATATAGAACTGAGGGATCTTACACCCCAACCTGTCTGACCTGTCTTGAATATTTCTAGTGGAATTTTGATACCATGCTGACTCACCCTATTGTGGAATGTTGGCGGGCATCTACAAGTAGTGGTTAAAAATTGGTTAGCAAACTTGCATATAAAGCTGGATTATCAACTCAGTTTTAAGCTAATTTTTTGGTTGCATCAATATGTTTGCTTATTGTCAAAATCTTGTGGGTCAATCTCAATATGCCAGACATCACATAGAAGTTTGAATGGCAAAGGACAATTTATCCTGGTTTCAAATTTAAATATGGTAACTTCAAAAACTCAACAGAATAAAATAACAGCAAAAAACATTTTATCAGGTCGATGGTTATTTAGAATAGTTAAGTTTTTGCACAGCCCTACCTGCATGATGGACCACACTCATATATGAGGGGCCTGGCCTCGACGATCGCACCATTGAAATTGAACGGTATTTCCCCTCCATTCTTCACTACACATCCACATCTAATAGAGTCCGAGCAGCCGTTTGTGCAGTCACAGCCTGCTGGAGGTTCTTCTTCATACCAAGGTGGATATATGACCTGGGTGATGTATCTAAATGGTGCTGGCCTCATGTCATCAATTGTGTTGATGAAACATATGGGTATCCTCTCAAATCCCTGAGATATATCAGACAAATAGAGACCTTCAAGAACTTTGGACTTCCTCGTCACCTTGACTGCGTGTAGGGCTAATTCTGCTTGTCCTGCGATCCTCCGTAACTTGTACTTGAAGACCATCTCGCCTTTTGGGCCTTCTTTCCAACATTCCACCACCTCATACAACCCATCATAAACAAAAGTCGATGTTTGCTTGCCTCTAGATTGACCAACTTTACTTTGACCTTTGAAACCATGAATCACTCGAACTGGGGTCTTGGCTTCTATGCAATTCTTCAAAGCGAGATTACCCCGCTCAAGCTTTTGATCGTCTGCTTCTTTATTGCCACCAGCCTTTCCTCCGAAGCCAGTGTATATTAGTTCATCGAGCTTGATAGCTCGTCAGGATAGCCTCCAGAGGCAACAATACTTATAGCAACAGGAACACTATTCACCTTAGCAGTGTCAATACCTGCTTGATTTGGGCGATGGAGACCAACTATTGACAACTCAACTCTAAAATGAAATTCATCGCCAATTTCAACACCAGGAATATTTCCCACAATGGACCCAAGCTTTTTATAGATAGGGTCATTCTTCAAAACCTTGCTTGCTTCAAAGTCAACCCTTCCAACATTGCGAATACCTTGTTCCTCAACTTGCATAAGCTTTCGACATATCGCCTGGAACAATTGGAGCAACTTCCTAACTTTGCTTCGAGCATCTACATCATGGTCCCCAGGTTGTGTGTGTTGTGACCCAGAAGGAACAGATGGAGGAACCGTGACGCATGTTTCACGCTTTTCTTCATACACCACTAGTGCCTTGGAGTCATCACCTTCCATGTTAGAATTGTCATTGTCCTCCATTGTCTCATCATGGATCGATTCACGAGAGGCCACCTTTCCCGTCAATAATTTTATTGGAGTAGCATCTTTTCCCTTAAGCTTGTTCTTAGGAGGAACAGACTTGGAAGCACTAGCAATAGACTTTCTTCCTCGTGACCAAGGGCATTTGTCGGGAGCCATCAATGCTTGAACAATTATTTGTTCAGGCACAAGGTTCATACCATCACTTTGTTCAATTTTATTAGTTACAACCTGTTTTCCAAACTTGGACTCCCTAGCGGACCCATGCAAATTATCCTTGCCTATGCCATCACCCTTCAGCTTACGAGTAGACTTTTTTTGCTTCATGTTCACATTTGAGCACACCACTTCTTTTTTAGTGCTCAAAGTCTTACGTTGCAATTGCATCTTCCCTGCTACAGATGCCTTTGCATTATAAAGCAATGCCGTATTCATCTCGTCACTCTCCAACCTGTTTCCTTTTGTCTTTGAATCAATGCTTCCTGCAAGTTTATTTTTCATTTTAGCATCCACCACTGCTCGTGCTACATGCTTCCCTTCACATGGTGAGTGTATCCTCTTCACCTTCTCACTGGAACTTTTCCCCAATGTAGGTTTTGCAACAACATTTTGCTGCAGGCCACCATCTTGTTCAGTACCTACAAAATCATCTAGAATTTGGACCCTATTACAAGCCCAGCTATTTTCTTCATCCACAATTTTCTTGCCTTCCAATTTCTCATTAGAGGCCTCTGTCGAAGACGCAGGCCTGCCTAAAACTGGAATTGCCACCACGGCATCACCACTTTTGACAGGTGTTGCTTGTAACGACAACCCCTCTCCATGTCCATTGTCTGTGGAAGCAACAGTAGACCTCCCGCAGTCAGGAGTAAATGTGCGTATGGGTGAGACCTCCAAAACTCCACTGTCTGTGGTGGTAACAGCAGCCCTCCCACAGCCAGGAGGAAATGCCCGTACGGGTGAGACATCCAAAACTTCACCGTCTTCGGTGGCAACAGCAGTCCTCCCACAGCCAGGTGGAAATTTGCGTACAGCTGAGACCGCCCTCTTCTTGGGCGGCGGATTCAAAGCGGACATCATCCATCTCTTTTTTCTACTTCCTGCAACTCCATTTTCCTTCCTCTCTAAACCACCACCACCTGTCCTGTTTCCCGTCTCCATGGCATCCCCACCAGCAGCAACCTCCTCCCTCCCCACATCGCCGCTGCCACCACCTCCCTGCTCCTTGACTGCCAACTCTCCAGCCACCTCACAACCATTCTGCACAAAACTAGCAGCACCAACAATGCCACAACTCTCCAGTACTTTCACCGATGCTGCCGCCACCTCTGCCACCCTGCTCCCCTCCCGACCATCCAGCAGCAGCACACCTGCATCGCTCAGCAATTGCGCCTCTCCATCCTCCCACTTGTCTCCATCCTCCCTTGCCCTCTCAGGAACCAACTGAGGCAGGGCATGCGAGACGGAACCGTTGCACTCAGCAGGCGAAACAGCAGCAGGAGTAACCAGCTCCTCCACCTTATTTTACCCCTGCTGAGGAGGAACTCCATGACGCGCTGCAGCTAAAGCTGCGGCATCCTCCACCTTATGCAACCCCTGCAGCTGAGGCAGGTCGCCGTTCTGAGCCACAGGTGAAACTGCAGCAGGGGCAGCCGCCTCCTCCACCTTATCCGCCCCCTGCTGCCGAGGCAGGGCGCCGTTCTGGGCCACAGGTGAAACTGCGGCCGGGGCGATCGCCTCATCCCCCTTATCCGAGCCCTGCTGCTGAAGCAGGGAGCCGTTCTGAGCCGGAGCCGAAACGGCGGCGGGGGCGATCGAGTCGCCTGCTCTGCCGCCGAGAACGCCGGCGCCGCCATCCGCTCCCTTCTCCCCATCGCCTGCCGCGGCGGCGAGGGGCTGCGCGGGAGGGGTCGCGGGCGGGGGCCGGCCGCACCCAGGCGGCCAGGACCGCTTGGCGGAGACCCTCCCAGGCCTCAACCTGCGGGCCGCGGGCGGCGCCGGCGACTCCACCCCGACCCCCACCATCGTGCCGCGTCCCGAAACCTGCAAATTCCAGATCGAATCAGGGGACAAACAATGGTAATCGAATCGCCGCGGCACCCCTAAAAAACCGCAACCAAACCCTAGCATCCCTGCCAAGCGACACCGCATCCGGGACGCAAAAAAACGCGGCGACGTGGGGACCGAAGAGGCGACGAGACAACCAACCGAACCAGGAGGAGGGGCGCGCGAGGGGCTGCTCACCTTTTCTCCGAGATGCGCAGGGGGGGGCGTCTATCGTGGCGGCGACGCTGGCGCCTGGCGGCTGACCGGGGGAGGAAGGCGGGGAGCGGAGCGGGCGCCGGGGAAGGGGGGTTTGGAGTAGAACGGAGAGGAGCGGGCGCGTGGCGGGAGAGGTGTGTGCCACGTGGATGGGACTCGCCTGACGTGCATGTGGGCCCGGGTCGACCCTCGGACACTTCGTTTCCGGTCGGGCGCAGCCAGGACTGCGGTGCGGTTGCTGGAAACTGAAAAGTGGCCGGTCTGCCGGAATTTTTCCATATAGAGTTAGCAGCGGTGGCAGAAGGAAATTAGAAAATCCAATTTTTATTACGGTAAGGATTGAAAATGGAAAAAAGATATCATTTTTATGAATAAGAGCCCCGGTAATTCCAATTTTTATTACGGTAAGAAACTAAGGATTCACCGAGTTGCGTATCTGGTTGTTTGCCCCAAAAAGCAGAAAGGAGCGTTCCTGCCCCCCCCGGGGCCCCGGCGGGATGGAGGAGGATCAAGGAAGCGGGACGATGCAGCGGCGCGGAAAGACCAAAGGAACATGCGGCCCATTTCCCCCATCGGATGCGCTGGAACAGGGGTAAGTGTGGGCCCTTATTCCCCATCGGATGGGTCCTTGTTCTTGAAAGTCTCTGTGTGTGTGGCCGGACCGTCATTTACCTTGCGGTGGGTTTTTAGGCCTTAGCAGACAGAGTTGGGCTGTCACAATCTGCCCTTTTCTTTTCCAAATCTGTTTTTATTTTATCTGCTTAACGACGACATTGAAAATTCATCATTAATCATGTCTATAACCTTACGTAGTGTTTTTATTCACGCATGGATGGGGCAAGCTAGTTAAGTCCCATATCTTACAACTGATTCGATAATTCGTGAACCTAATTCAACATTTCGAAGAGGCTACTTCAATGTTTCAGGAGAGATATTATTTAATTGACTCGGGAATAAGGTATTAATTTATGGTTGAATTGCTCCCCCTTTATCTTAGGCATCCATTTACTATATCACAAATCTTAAAATACCAAAAACCATGTAAAAAGAATAAAAAAGTTATATAGGTTCTTTTCGTTATCCAAAAAGATCACGTGTGCGGAATAGGTCTAGAACACAAAACGCAACCAAAAGGACTATGGGCCTCTTATGGTTGAATTGCTCCCCCTTTATCTTAGGCATCCATTTACTACAGCACAAATCTTAAAATACCAAAAACCATGTAAAAAGAATATAAAAGTTATATAGGTTCTTTCGTTATCCAAAAAGATCACGTGTGCGGAATAGGGCTAGAACACAAAACGCAACCAAAAGGACTATGGGCCTCCTTTATTGCTCTGGGTCGGCCCTTAGATGTGTAGCCCACCTGCCACTTGTGCTATGCACTTTGTTGAGGGAATTTCCGAGTGGCAAAATATTTTTTTTTCCTTTGAGCCTAGGCCAAGGCAAACTTGCTGCGTGAGCGTGCGCGCGCTTGTACAAAAGAAGGATCGTGAACAGAAACAAAAGCTTCTGAGCTCACTCTTGCTTGTTCCTCTCTTAGCCTGCGCTTGCCAGTGCTATGTACTCCATCCGTCCTAAATTAGTATATTCGTAGATTTTTTTTAGATATATAGATTTTGTTGTATATCTATATATATGCTATAAAAATTATATATCTAGAAAAATTAAAATGAATAGCAATCTGGAACGGAGGAAGTATTTTGGAGGAGAGTCCCGTTCCACGTGCCAAATCGCACGGTCAAGCTGCGGCGCCGGCGCGTGCACCTGAACAGCTGCTGCACGGGCCACGGCCGGCCTCGCTAACGCACGGAAATTCCCAGCCCTCCAATCGAAACAAAACAAAAGGAGTGGTCTGAAGATCCGCGGGGCCCCTGCGCCACGCGCGTTCCTCCGCTGTACGTTCGCACCTGGAGCGGAGCGAGGCGCCGCCATGTTCCGGCGCCGCGCCGGGTCCGGCCTAACCGCCTAAGACAGCGACCTCCACCATGGCTCCATTAGGCTTGACCTATCGTCCCCACCCCCACCCCCACCCAACCGCGCATCTCCATCATACGGAGACGAGAGGACTCCGCCAAGGTCAGCAGCAGCGACCCAGGCCCGCCGTCGCGCGCGGGCGCGGCCACCCACCGCGCGCTCCCGGCAGGGCTGGCTGGCCAGCGACCTGATCGATCGTGTCGTGCGCGCCGCACCGGGCATGTGCCCGAGTCGGTCTAGTGGTGGCTCTGCCATGCAGCCATGGGCGTGGGGCGGTTTCGGTTGACCTGATGGAGCATGGCAGTCAGTGGCGCAGTGCGCAGCAGGAAGGTGGCCAAGCGCTTCGCGTGGTTTGGTCGTCGTCCCCCACGCGCCGGCGCGTCCACTGAGATTTGGAGTTGGAGCACGGCCCCGGGCCCGTGTGCTGGCTTTTGGCCCTTGTCCCCTTCCCCGCTGCGGCGCCTTCGTCGCGGAACGCGTACGCACGATGACCTCACGCTTGCTATCCTGGTGTGGTGTGAATGGCCGCCATTGGCCAAAGCTATACGCGCCGTCAAATCTTCTCGGTACGTGTTCCACAGGGACGTAGCGTAACGCTACACGCCGCCGGGGAGCATCGCACCGCACGCGCACAGCACAGCGAACCTAGTAGAAGCAGAACAGCTGCTCGTCGGATCGTGGCTAGGAATGTGCACCCCCTACCGTGACGTGTGCTCCAGCTCTTCCATGTCAAAGGGCCGTCTCGCTCGCGCACGCAGATGTGAGATGCGATGCGATGCAGCAACAAGTTGGGTCAGATACGCGGCGGATTTGATTTGACCCCCCTCTGGCAGCGCCATTTCTATTCGTTTTTATTCGTCCTGCAGCCCACCGAACGACGACGACGACGCATCCATCGACTGGGAACATATTGCTTGTATATTCGGGAGTGGAGACGGTGAGGTCACGAAGGTGACAGTTGAGGACACGGCCGGACTCGGCGTTGAAACTTGGAGCTTGCTGTCGGGCGCTAGCTTCGCTTGCTTTGCTTGCCCCGGTGCTCAAGCTCAACTGAACCAACCAATCTGATGTGCTCGTGGTGGTGGGGTTCATTATAAAAATGGGTAGGGTTGGGGTCATTTTTCCTGCTAGCTGATGGAGAATCCATTCCATTCGTTCCATGGAGACCAGCTAGCTTGGATGTGTATATAATATAATGGTGCAAAAATAAAATTCTCCCACACCTGGCCAATTGTGGGAAACTTTTTCTTCGTTAGAATGCGACTAGAATTCGTGGATTCAGACAAGTAATCACAAACAGGTGTGCACCTGGCGGCCGCCGTGCAGAGGTTCGGGAGCAATTGTGCTGACCGCATCTATCGTGTTTTACTTGGTCCATTAGAAATGGTTCAGAGTACGAAACTTTATTACTGCTCCTTCCATTTCAAATTGTAAATTGTTTTAATTTTTTTAAATTTATAGATATTATTGTACATCTAGACATACACTATATCTAGATACATAGTAAAAATCTATGTATATAGAAACTAAAACGACCTGCAATTTGGGACGGAAGGAGGTAGCAGCGTTAACTGCTTTGTTATCGCCTTGTAGCACAGCCTTCTTCAAGCTTCATTGATACTTCCCGTTGCGTCTCCAACTAGATAAAACTATATGTTGGCAACATCCTTTGCATCCCATCGGTCTGTGCAAATTCGGGATTAGTTCTGCGCATGCGGCAGGAACGGACGTACGACGACGATCGAGTCAAGAGATCAACTTTCCACCGCAAAGGAACATTCCCTCAGCTTAGCTTGTCAAAAGAAAAGCCAAGGCCATCTTTTCTCGCAGCCTTTATTTTCGCAGATCGGCCAGGCAACGGACGGGCTAATCCCGCAAGCCATTCCACTGCGCAAGTCATTTTCTGGACATTCTCCTCCCGATAATCGATTCGGTGACGTACCTGGCTCGATGTCACGGTGCCACGGCGACGGTTCGATATGCTTCTTCCCTCCGACGCGATCCATGCTTGACCAGCCAAGGTCCAAGAATACCACTATGATTTCCCGCACAACACATTGGTTTGCAGCGACTGCACGTATTTATTTTGCCAACAAACATGGTTAAAGAATGTGCTCGCGTGTAGTAATACATGTTATTGTAGGATCACATGTGCTAATTAGTAATTATGGACTAATTAGATTTAATGGATTCGTCTCGCGAATTAGTCCTCGTTTATGCAATTATTTTAACATTAACTTATATTTAATACTCTTAATTAGCGTCTAAATATTCATGTGAACTGATCTAAAAATTTAGTAAAGGATCCAAACACCCTTTTTTTTCCTGGACGACACACACGTTTGGTTTGCAGAGATCTACGTATATTTTGTTGCCAACAAAGATAGCTAAAGAATGTACTCATGCGTAGTCATGTGATGATGTGAAAGCTAACCCTTTCTAAAGAATGGTGGCCATCAGGCGACGCACATCTTCAAACCAGCTTGACCTGCTGCATGCAGCTCGATCAACCTCCACTCCACGCACGCTTGACCAACCGCCATTTTTTCCATCAGGAACAAGCCAAAACCGCCACCGCCCATTCGTCCCGTTCCCAGCTCGCTCATTCTCCCACTTGTTCCAGAAGCCCGGCCGACGCCGACCGGTATTATTCCCCCGCTCGGCATCGCTCGCAGCCCTAGCGCGGCAGCGTCGTTCCAAGCAGCCGGAGACAAGAACCGAGAGGGTACAGGACAAAAGGTAGGGTGAGAGCCTGAGAGGGGAGAGAGAGGGACATGGAATTGCAGGGATGAATAAACTATGGTGTCTATACATTTGCAAAGTGGGATTTACTAGTGATATGCCTATTTTCACTATAAAAAACTATGGGTTCCTTTCTTAGCTCTCAAATCTTAGTTCTCTATTTGACATCCAGTTCAACTTTTGTTCCTTATACGACACTCTATTGGATTTTTCATCTAGGAACCGTTAAATACCCTGCGAAAAGATGATTTTGCCCCTACGGGTCCTACCACCCTTCTTCATCCTCCCCTTCTCCTTGTACATGCTTGCCACAGCTAGCACCTGTCACCGTCGAGGGGATGGCCCACCGTCGCGTCTCCTCCGCTCGGCCACCGTCGACCGTCCCGCCCTCCACGCCGCCGCTCGGGCCCGCCGCGCCTCCCCCGTTCCTCCGTGTTGCCGCCCCTTCCTGCCCACCGCCCCTTTGTGCCCATCGTTGCCGCAGCCACCCGTCACCACCCCTTCTTCCCTTCCTGTCCGTCGCTTGCCGAAGACCCCTTCCTGCCCACCCGCGCGGGTTGGGGCCAGCTAGCTCACCATGGCCGTTTGTTCCACCAAGCCCCACCGCCGCCGCCGCGCCGAGGCGTCGTTCCTGGCGACCTCCCTAGCCAGTGCAGTGGCGAGGGTCCCAAGACGCCTTGCACCGTCGGCCGCGAGCGCCGGTGCAGGTCTGGGAGTCACAGAACCCACAGCAGCAGAGGAGGAGAAGGGAGCTGGAGGAGATGTGTGGTCACACCTCTTGCCATAGCTACTCACAGAGATGCTGCAACTAGTGGACAACGGCGAGCTCGCAAGTAAGCTGGAGAAGATTCTGCAATATGAAAATGTCGATCTGGATTCAAGAGCAATAGCTCTCTACTCGTCCCTTTCGATTTCCTGCATGCCTACCTCATCCCAAACTCTAAGCATCAAATCCATCAAATCCACCAAATTTGCTGCCCAATTCAATTGCCTGCAGATTCACCAGCCACCACCAAAGCAGCAGCAAGCAAATTAGTGGGCAATGCTGCATTGGTGTTGTCAGCTTGGCCGTGCGGGCCAACCGAGGAAGACGTGTGATGACGCGAGGTGCGGTGGCGGCAGCAGCGTGGCCGTACAGGCCGAGCGAAAAAAATGGCGGCGCAAGATTACGAATCATTGGAGAGTACATTTGATTACGAATCATTGAAGAGTACATTTGATTACGAATCTAATCATTTTAAGTTTATGTATAAAAATAAAAAGATTGGCTAAATTATTTGTCAAAAATTATGAAGTTTAAATTGGGATATGCGTGTGCACCTTACAAACAAAAACGGGAGGAGTACACCTGTGGAGTTGATTTTATAGCACGGAAGCTACATGCACCCACGCATCTTGGTATGATTTTTTTTTTTGGGGGGGGGGGGTGCGGTCCTTAAGCCCCCTGTTAGGCAAAAATATTTTAAGGCCAATACCACAACCGAGAGTCCCCCGATCCCCGATCTTGCAAATCCCAAACTGCTCTTTGTGTCATGCGGTGGCTGGGAAATGCACAAGACAGACAATCGAGGGTAGGATGACTGGAGATTGAAGAATCCGCCATCAAGATGTGACCCCTGAGAGCAAGGTAGCAACACAGTATTTATCTTTTGCTACTTCTTGTGATGTATGTGCTATTTCCTTTTGTATACATACCTATGAACCTATTTTAAACTATTATGCTGGAAGACATATAATTAACTTATGTTAGTTTAGTGCTCTGACCTATTTGTTTGAGCTTTAGCTTTCCAAACTTTCCAGAAATATGGCTTTTGGTTTTTCTCCCTAGAAGGCTGGCTTTTCGAAAGCTGACTTTTGGAAAGCTAATACCGTTTGGCAACCTAACTTTTGGAATGGTGGGATGGAGTATCTGCTCTGTGGGTCCACGTGTCAGGCTTTTCTTCAACCTTGGAGCTCCCCTGCAGTGGCTTCCCGAGCCCGCTGGATCTGGGCTCCTCGGCGACGGGTGGAGGCGAGGTCGGGGGAGACGCCGGAGGGGACGACAAGCGAAGCGAGTGGCGAGGCGAGGGTGGCGGCTGCTGCGGCTGCGAAAGCTGGGATGAGAGGCCGAGGTGCGGGAGCAGGAGGAGGCGGCACTCCTCGACAAAGGTGGGCTTGACCGAGGTGCTGGAGCAGGAGAGGTCGAGGCGCTGGAGCAGGAGGCGGCGTCACTCCTTGATAGAGGCGGGGTAGGGTGGGGCGGGTCGGCGACGAGGCGGGGCGGCGCGGGGACGGGGCGGGGTGGGGCGGCGCGGGACGAGTGAGGAAAGAAAAATGACCGGCGCAACATAAATGATGGCAGATGTAATTTTCACGACCTTGACGTAGAAAGCTGCGGAAAGCTCACATTTCACTGCTTCTGAGCTTCCGTATAATTATAGCTTCTCTGGGTTTTTGGCTTTCAGAAAGTTCAGCCCAGAAGCTGATTGTTTGTTTGAGCTTTCAGCTTCTTAGGGTGGAGTGGAAAGTTGCTGAAAAACTCAAACAAATAGGATCATATGTTCACCCCTATCATTATTTTATTTCTGGATCTGCGCCGCAAGTAAAAAGTTCGAAAAACCGAGCCTAAGGCAGGGTGAGGTCGCCTTCTCTAGTTTGGCGACTTATTTCAAGGATGATGGGCGACCTTATCATCGGCTGGTAGGGCTTAGCGACCATCTACAGCCCGAGATGATTGCACAATGGAAACTAGTTGCTACCGTCCATTATGATGACGCACCACATGATCCTATGAACGTACCACACTTAATTAACTCCAAGTGGGATGGATCCATCAGTATTATACAAGTGCAAGCTTAGCATACATGCATGCATTGGCATAGCTAGCAGCTTGCGCAGTGCATGAGTGATGAGCATGGATGTTCAGTAGAAAAGCAACTCGTACTACGATCATATCATATCAGTGCCACTGCCAGCTAGCAGCTTCAGCACACAGCGAGTGAGATCAGAAAGCATCATGTCACATAATCCAATTATAAACAAAACTCGGTGCGCCCCCACAGGCGCTACACGCGCGACGACAAGCTAGCTGGTGCATGATGCGGAATAATTGGCCGTAGCTAGAGCAGACAGCACCAGGCCAGGCTAGTCCTAGGTGTATTTGCTGCTGTTGCTCATCATCGATCGAGAGCTCGTTCGATCAAATGGCTGTATCAGGCGGTCATCAGCGAGAGAGAGATCCAACCTGGAGTCCTGGAGAGGAGGGCCGGGAGAGGAAGAGGACACGACGTGCGACTGGACCGGCTACTTCACACTCTGTCCCGCACTTTGCAAACATTTGTTCCCCCTCCCACTGAACCAATGGTTCCAAATTCCAATCCATCCACACACGCCAAATTATTGGAAGTACGTGCCCAGCACAGCATGCATGGTACAAATGGTACTACTCTACTGCTACACTACCACTCTAGCAAGCTAGGCTTGCATTAGAGGATTGTATTCAGCTGTGGAGAATTTACCCACGGTTAGTTTGCGACTTGCAGGCGCAATTGCCTGGAAGGCTGGAAGTGAGATGCCGAGATCTTGTGGCCCTCGGATGCAGCGAGCAATGTATCGACACGACTACACGAGAGGGGAGTCCATACATGTCCAATTGTCCATGCATGGCCCCAGCAGCGCACTAACCGCGGGGCTGCAGCCGATGGGACGCACGAAAGCCGCGCTACCAAGCTACTCCCTCCGTCACTTTTTAACAAGCACGCTTCACCCTTATTAAGGGACAGAGGGAGTAGCGGAAAGCAAGAGAGCAGGAAGGACAGGTTCATCAATCTTCAAAGTGGATGCAAGTCAGGGCCCTCAGTTCCTTGTTTCCCGGGAAACGCCAACAAGGTTATGTCATGCTAGCATCCATGTTACCCTGATGATCACAGATTTGAAAGAAGCACTAGCGGCCATTAGCACGCAAAGATTTGGCATTGGTGGGTAAAGCGTTAACTAAGGCATGTGTTGTTCATAGAGCTAAGCGTGCCGTAAGTAAGCTTGGCAAGTGTGGCATGCCATAGCTTTTGTGGCAAAGAAAAATGAGGCACCGCAACCGTTTCAAAAAGAAAAAAAATCAGGCACCACCACAAGTACCGTGTCTGTTAAAAAACAGGCAAATTGTATTGAATTTGAGAAATAATCAACTCTGACATGTGGGATATGGTGACAGAATAGTAAATCAAAAAGCTACCTAAGAAACTGTCACACACGACTGGCAAAACATAATTAGAAACGAACCAAACACGGTCCGAAGGCTGTTGCAACTTGCAGGAGCAGTCAAGAAAAACTGCAGCTGCAGTGCTGGAGCTGGACTGTTGGAGTGTACGTGTGGCAGAGACGGGGTCCTAGTACCGAACTGGACCTGCGGTTAAACAAGGTGCGAGGGCTAGTGGGTATCAGCACAATTGTCATCATCTTGGAACATGCATGGGGCCACCACAGAGGGACAGGGCAATTCTCAAACGGATTCAGCAATGATTGCCCCCGCGCCTAACTAATCCCATGCCGCTCACTTCGCTCAGGCCAGGCGATCGAGTAGGAGATCGAAACACGACGAATAATGGCGAAAACGATGGTTACTACTACCGGACAGGTCATCGAACGTGGGTTCAATGGTCCAACCATTATGAACTGGTTGAACCGTAGGTTCAATAATATCGGACCGTTTAACATCTACAAATATTGAGAACCGGTGCATATATATTTGATAATTTGCAATATATAGTCGATTTTAAATAAAAGTAGATTAAAAATCACTTTACACCATTGTGCATTGTAAACTAATTAGGGAACTAGTGACATAGCCATGTAGAAATTTTAGTATGCTGCAAGTTTTTGCTTAAAATAGAGATGCACATGAGGATTAAGAGCTCCATTATATCAAGTCTCAAATCTTTTATATGGCCAATGATCAATTCCCTGCAATTTAAGTGTAATCTGCATTCAGTTTATAGATCATCGCAAGAAGTTCAATCACAAATATGTAGCAAATAATGGAAAACGCACCTACATTTTAGCAATACCTAGCACATAGCAGTACCAACAGAGTAGCAACAACTCGCCGCCTGTCCTTGCTACAGGCAGCTGACCGTCTCCTACTCTCCTCTGCTTGCTCACCGTTGGTTGTGCCTACCGCACGGCTACGCTCGCCGCTCATGACTGCTTTGCCGCTAGCCGCTAGCCGCCTACCGTGCGGCCACACTCGTCGCTCACGGCCGTGCCGTTGTGCCGCTCGCAGCAGCGCCGCCTAGCTTGCTACTACTACCTCGCTTCTGCTCCGCGCCACCATGCAGAAGCCTGAAGGAAAGGTTGCCATAACAGATAAGGTCAGGCGTGGGCTCCATGGACCACCATGTAAAAGTAGCAATGCACACCGCAGCAGCCCAAAGCCATCCGGTTCGTTGAAAACCGTCCGGTTCACCAGTTCCGTTGAAAACCGTCCGGTTCACCAGGTTTTCAGTTTTACTAATCCGATTGCACAATCGGTCTCTTAAGTAAACCGAACCGTTGGAGGTGCCGGTCATGGTTTTTTCGATCTGACCGTCAGTCCGGTTCAGTCCGATCCCAGTAACTATGATGGTAGCTTGGGGCAGGGCACGGGTCAATCCTCCCGCCCGGCCCCTGAACCTTCAGCGACCGGGGCCGGTCCTTGAAGGCGACGAGTCATCGTCTTCTTTGCATCTTTATCCGCAGCGTTCTTATTCGCTCTCCGGACCTTCTTTTTCCCGACCAGCTTTAGGACTGGACTCGATCGAGCAGGCGCTAATGTCTCCATGGAGCATGATGGCTCGTGAAAAGTAGCGTTTCTGCTCATCTCCTCCTTTGAAAACCGGTGCCAAGTTTAGGTTGACTAATGACGCTTGTACTTTGGTCAGGGCCGCTACTTTCTTCCCGGAACGTTATACCGAACGCCGCTTTATTCTGCTGCAGGGAGCCTGAGATCTCCGGGTTGCAGGACCCGGGTCAGCTCGGAGAAAAATCCATGGCTCACGCACGACATCCTTCTTTGCCATCCGCCGACGCAGTCTAGTCGCCAGGAAACCCCCGTCCCGTCTGTGCGCTAGCGCTAGCCGACGGATTGGAAGAACTCCGTGGAGCGCACGAGAAAGGAACAGCAGGATCGGACAAAAGAGAGACGCACACTCGGCCTCTGCCTTTTCCGTTTCTTCCTCTGGAAAAATGTTGCTATCGTGGAGTGCTAGCTGCCGACCGATGGCGTGCGAAACTCTCTTCGTTCCATCGCATCATTTCTGGTCGCCTTTGCCGATGGAGAGGAGATGAGGAGGTAAGCGGCAGGCGTGCCCAAACGAGACCTTTTCGAAGCTGGGGCGCGGCGCGACAGCCCGGGACGAGCGGGGGGCACGCGATGATTTGCTCGCCGGCCGGTGGCGCCATCGTGCCAGCAGGGGTACTCATCGGCCATCATGCCCGCGCGCGGCCGGCCAGCCGAGAGGCGCCGCGCGCCTCCGTGTAAACTCTGGCCAGTGGCCACTAGGAAGCCGGCCGGGGCCGACGGGTGGGGTCGTCCGCGCGCGCGGGCGTGCCTTCCGTTGTCGGAGCGGAATGCGTGCGTGTTCGGCCCTCCTCGGCCGGGGTCGGGTGCGATGCGATGCGATCGTCTCGGGCTCTTGGCGCGGCGCCGGGGGGACGTGGCAGCGCGCGTGTGGCGCCGGGGCCGCCGGGGGCCAGCCGCGCGCAGGGCACCACGCCGCCGGGTGCAGGGCGGGCACTGTGCCTTTGCCGTGGCTGCTGCTCGCTTGCCGTCGACGCCTGCGAGCTGTATGGACACCGACCGATCGATCGGCCGGCCGGCGAGGGCGCCATCATTGGTCGTGGGTGCTGATCGGGCCGGCTCCGATGCGGAGGCGTGAGGTGTGAGTTTCCTTCAAGCATGCACGACTCCGAGGACTTGTCGATCGAGCTGAGCTGACTGCCTACTACTCGATGATGGCCGGCCGGGCGGGCACCGGTGGAGTGCACCAGAAGCATACGTTTTTTCGAGCCAAGAGCCACAACCATAAGCCGTTCAGTTCAATCAGCTGATCTCATGCTCGTTTTATCTCTCTGGTTTTTTAGGCTGCAGTTGATGTTCTAGTAGGTACACTTCTCAAGGGGGAAAACACACACGGAATGGTCGGGTGATGAATGGAGCATGTAGCGGATTGGCGGAGTGATGCAATCTAGATGGGCTTGATTGGTCCCTTGCAGTAGATGACGGATGAGAAGGGATGTTTCTCTAGCCAGCTACCTATACAAGCGCCGCAACTAGGATTTTTGGGGGAAAAAATAACAACTCCATGTCAAAACCGAGAAATATTGCACGCACAGGTTACGCCATTTCGTTCACAGTCAGATCCATCTGTTTGGATCAAGATCTCGGATAAAGATTAGCTCCTGATGATACAAATATTGGGACTAGAAATTAACCAATCTTAAACTAAATTTAGACACGAATAGTAAAAGATGAAAATACTTTGCCCGTAAAATCTGAACATTTTCTCTCTCGTACACCCCTAAGGATAGAATGAACTTTTACCCATTTATGGGGGTAAAAATTAGCTCTAGCTCCAAACAAGATATGGATAATCTTAGCCAACTAAAGTTTGGATGTCTAAACTTTAGTCAGGACAAAACTTTAGTTTTGATCCATCCAAACATACCCTTAGTTTAAAAGCGAATAGGTTTTCTTAGTGATAAAGAGTAAACTAGTGATTATTAGTTCGATCTAGACATTGTATGTTTAAAAATATAAGTCATTTAATCTCCTAATGGTAAATTCTCAATATAAACAATTTATACTTACAACATCATTGGAGGAAGGTAACACACCAGAGAAACACAAGAGCATAAAAAAGAAGGAAACTTTGTTTACGAGGTTCAACGGCTGTAATTTATATGACTACATGATTTGTGCCACATGTTAGTAGAATTTAGACGGTGTATTTTGATTGATGTCAAGTTGCAAACTCTCGATTTTAAAACTTCTCTTGTGGCAACAACCATTCCTATCGTTGTGTAATAATGCTAGCTTAGGAAAAATGAAATGGTTCGCATATGTAGCACCTATTTGTATTTTAAAAATCATTTCCAACCTGGAAATCTCCCACATGGTAACCCTTCGATTTTTTTTTTGAACGTAAGTAACCCTTCGTTTCATCAACGCTTTTATGTGTTACACTGTGCTATGATTTTTTTCAACCCCTTCAGTACTAATGAACATAGAGACGCAATGTAGGAAGAACCAAACAGCCCAAGGTGTGGTATGCGTGTGAGCGGCTAATCAACCCTGAGAACTGTAACGGAAATTACTACTGCCTTTTAGCTTGGTAGTTCTACAAAAATGTCCATAAATGCCAATTTTGTTATTTCTTCATTATAGACATCCACGGTAACATAGTGTGTCTTGACTCGTGCATTGGCATAGTAGTTTTAATGTGAATATTTGGTTTAAAACTTACCAGGAACCAGAAGTCCAGAAGGATTTCTTTAATAAAAAGTAGATGGATCATCCATTTTGGTAAGTGGAAATTTATAGGACTTTTAGCAAACAAATATGGTGGACAATATTTTAAAAAGCTGACCTTTGGTGTAACTAAGCACAAAAAGGAAACCATTAGAGTTTTAAACTTTGAGGTTTGCCATTGAAATGCTTTAGGTGCAGAAATGAATTACAATAAGCAACAATACACCGAAAAATCAAAGAAGCAGGTGCCATGTCGCACACGAAGAAAAAGGGAGAATAGGAAAGGCAGCACTAAACAATGACGCCCAGGGAATTAAGCCAAGCCGGGGTGGCCGCACCTGCCACGCCGCCCCACGCACGTGCGAGGCCCCACAAACCGCCATTCCCAGGGCTTCCTCCCATGGTGGGTGGTGGCTTCCTTCGCCGCGTTCCTCTGTGGAATCCCGGCCGGTTGACTGCTGTGGACCTCATGAGTCATGAACAAGAACGCAGCTCCTCTCAGCAGCTGCCTACTTATCAACAGCAGGATTAAATTTTGCCACAATTACAGGCCAAACACTGGTGATGAGGAGAGGTTCAGCTGATAGGTGCATAAAAATATTTTAAAAAAGAATCCCCCACTACTAGATTAGAGAGGAGCGCAGATAGAGAGAGAGAGGGAGGAGCGCAGAGAGAAAGGGGCATAATTCCACTCACACTGCCCAACCACAGGACATTCTCTCTCCCCCTCCTCTTCGCTGAAGCAGAAGCTCCTCCTCATCTTCTTCCTCCCTGCTCTCCTCGTACTCCTCCGACACCCAAGAAGCAAGAATTGTGGGGGTAGCGAAGGAATTGGAGGAGATCTTGCATGGATGCAGCCCACTGGCAGCAGGTAATTTTTTCTTGCAAATCAAAGATCAATTCTGCACCCCATGCATCTGGCTACCTGGCCTCGAATCATCTGCGAGAATTTTGGTGTTGTTTTTTCTCGATCCTGTCGCTGTTCATCTTCCTCTCTGTGTGCCTTGTTCTTGGTGCGTGCCGCGCTTTATTTGATGAGACCATGATCTCTCCTGCTTCCTTCCGTTCCTTCTTGGGTCCTGTTCTTGCTTTATATCCTTCGTGTAGTAGATCTATGCATACCATCATCAGCATCTATCTCATCCATAGGCTTTGGGGTGAGGCCTTTGTGGCTTTAATCCTCTCCTGCCCCTCCCCTTTAATCCTTGAAAGCAGCACACACACCACCACCTTTCTTTTCCTCCCTTTCTAATCCCCCTTTCCTCTCTATCATCCTTTTTATCCTCTTTTTTTCCTCCATGGCTTTTTTCTCCTTCTCTCTCCTCGGCTCACCACCTCTTGCATCAAAAGAGCAGCCATGTCTTGGTGATGTGTAGCAGAAGCAGCAGCGGCAGTACTACTGCAACACACAACCCTACAAGAGCACAAACAAAGGTGTGTTTTGTGCTGTGGTGTCTTGTGTTTCTCTTTCATCTTTTCTTCCCCGGCCGGCCTCATCACCTTTTTCTTTCTTCTCCCTTTTCCTTTTTCCTCTCTCTAATCTGCCTTTGTATCCTTTTGCTTGGTTCTTAGTTGCACCATAAAGATTCTAGCATCCTCCCCCATCCAGCTCTCCCTCTCTTCCCCGCTGCATCTGCATGCCCACATGCTATTTTTGTTCACTTGTTCGTGCTTCTTCTAATCTTCTTGCTCTGGTTGTTAACTAACTTGGTGCTGATCGTCTGCGTTCTGATGATGGTGTGCTGCTGCTGCTGCACCATGTGCGTGTCCTCAACAGAGCTTAGGGCTGGTGAAGCCCATGGAGGAGATGCTGATGGCGGCCAACGCGGGCGCCGCCGCCGCGAACACGGGCCAGGGCTCGAATCCGAACCCGCCGGCGCCGGCGCCGTCGTCGGTACCTGGGGGAGGCGCCCTGCGCGCCGGCGCGCCGCCGGCCGTGGCGGGCGCGGGTAGCACGGAGCGGCGCGCGCGGCCGCAGAAGGAGAAGGCGCTCAACTGTCCGCGGTGCAACTCCACCAACACCAAGTTCTGCTATTACAACAACTACAGCCTCCAGCAGCCGCGCTACTTCTGCAAGACGTGCCGCCGCTACTGGACGGAGGGCGGCTCCCTCCGGAACGTCCCCGTCGGCGGCGGCTCCCGGAAGAACAAGCGCTCCTCCTCGTCGTCCGCGTCCGCCTCCACCTCCGCCTCGGTCACGAGCTCGTCTATGGCCAGCACAGCTGGGGCGGCGTCCAAGAACCCCAAGCTGGCGCACGAGGGCGCGCAGGACCTTAACCTGGCGTTCCCGCACCACAGCGGCTTGCACGCGCCCGAGTTCGGGGCGTTCCCGAGCCTGGAGAGCAGCAGCGTGTGCAACTCCGGTGGTGCAATGGCGAGCAACGGCCGGGGCGGCGGCGGCGGCGGCGCGGGGCCCGCGGTCGGCGCCCTCTCGGCCATGGAGCTGCTGCGGAGCTCCGGCTGCTACATGCCGCTGCAGATGCCGATGCATATGCCCGGAGATTACGCGGCGGGAGGGTTCGCGCTCGGAGAGTTCCGCGCGCCTCCACCGTCACAGAGCGTGCTCGGGTTCTCGCTGGACGCGCACGGCCCGGGGCCCGGTGCTGCCGCGGCCGGGTACGGCTCCAGCGCGGGGTTGCAGGGCGTGCCGGAGAACGCGGGCAGGTTATTGTTCCCGTTCGAGGACTTGAAGCCGCCGGTTAGTTCGGGAGGCGGCGGTGTGGCCACCGGTGCAAGCGGCGGCGACGGCGATGGAAACAGCGGCCACCCCCAGTTTGACCACAACAAGGACCAAGGAGGTGGAGCCCCCAGTGCCGGGCACGACCCGCCGGGATTCTGGAACGGCATGATCGGCGGCAGTGGCGCTTCTTGGTAATGCGGCGGCGCCATGCATGGCTCATGCAAAGCCTCCGTGCGAGCGTGCATGGGCGACTGGAGACATAGGCATGCAGTAGAGACAAGGGTTCAATAAGAGGTTGGCATTGGTGGTGGTACGGTCGCCGTGACATGGGAGTCTTTGATCTCTTCCCTGGTGTTGGTTCTTGGTGTTCTTGGTCCTCTCGCCGTTGTCGTCGCGAGTTCATGTGTGTTTTGCTGACCATCGACTTAATTGGGGCTCTAACACATCAGAGAGTACAAAATTCAGGGGGTCATGATACATAGTAGCTTGATCGACACATCTCTTGGTCGCCTCTCTCATTTCTGATCAATCTTTCGCTTGATCTGCCATGGCAGCTGCTTCACTGTAGCACTGGGGCAATTGGGAAGCTTCTTTTTAGGCCGGCTTCGAGTTAGATGGTACATCGTAATAGTACTAGTACATTCTGTGTGTGAGAATGGGTGGCTCCAGGCCAGTGTGTTCACGCCACACATTGACACAGGGTTTAGTGACTCAGTGTGTGTTTGTGGTTGGTAACAACAATCCATGCAGCGCGTGGAACTTTGGAGCTTCTGGTGTAGAAGTAGATCTTAATTTGAAGGGGATTTTCAAGTTTGTATTGATCCAAAGAATATCAGAGCTACTGTTTTATTGTTTTTAACTGGCTACTTTAATTATGTTGTAGGCTCATATATATACACAAAGCTAGTACCTTATTTTTCATCAGAGCAAAGGTTTTTTGAGCGCATGTAATGTGCATGTTATTTTTATTCCGTGTTATAAAATAATGTATATCTGTTGCTAGCTCAATGCAATGTTTCCCTACTTTTGCAAGCTTGTCTTTCTATCTGTCACCTCTCCCTGCGCTCCTTTTTCTTGTAGCAGGGCTAGCTCTGAGATGTCATGTCTCACCATCTTCCCAAACCAAGAATCTTCCAGCCATGAAAAGCACTAGCGAGAGGAGGAGGGAGGGAGAGAGAGAGAGGAAGATGAGGATGCAGTAGCGAGAGAGAAGGCATGGCCGCATGGAGCAGGAGAATATGTACGTATGACAAACACCCCACTGCCTAAAGAAACTTTACCCTGTCTCTCTCTTCACATGGTATTATTATATCATATGCTTGGCCATCTGTAAGTGCCTGGGCAGGCCATTTGTACCACCTTTATCGTTTTTGTAAGCCAAAAGGTACAATGCTACCCCCCCTTCCTTCTCATCATAATGCTTCTTGCATCTCTCATCAGAGATCTCTCGCCGTCCCTCAGGCTTTCATGTCCAAGTGGGTAAGAATGCAACTTTTACTCATTTGTTTTTGTTTGTTGTTAGGCATTCACACACTTGCCCGGTTCACCTGCCCACACCAAAAAGTTGCCATCCAATGATACTTCCAACCAGCCTGTAGTACCATGCATTTCCTTGTCCATAACTCCATATCACCATATGGCCTGTGCTGTGTGTCCCTTCTTCGTAGTACTGTACTGCAATGACACAGCTCTTCACTCTTCAGTCACCACGCCAATCCTTCCTTCCCCTGGAGAGATGAGTAAAGGGGGCCCCACAACAAACATTCTCCTAGGGATGAGGACAGGAGGAATATTTGCTTCATCACCCTGTTGATGCATTGGCCAACAGTATTAAACAAACCAGTCACCGCCTCAATGTGCTGAAGGGAGTATTATGATATGGTGCACTGGGGTCTGGGGGCTCTGCCATACCAAATGCCAAAGGATTAGTATAGTACTAGTTGTTAGCTCCTTGATAGCAGTATCAACCTAACAATGTGTGGATGAGGATTATGCATGCTCTTGTCCCCATGATTCACATCATTGCTTTGACCTTTAACTATGATAAAAAAATAACAGACTTTAAGGAAAGTTGTGCCATATATATTTCTATACTGTATAATCACGGAGTAGATCACTATGACTACGTTCTGCTAGTGGTCTAACCTAGAGGCTACTAATTAAAACTAGTTTTCGCCAAGACTTTCTCAAGTTGCTTGCTCGATTGATTATTTGTAACTACTTTTATCGCCTACATGTCTCTATCTGCCTTGTTTTCTTATCTATTTTTGTGCTGTGGTCTCAACTTTGTCTGCATGCTGTCCTAGCCTCGCCTTCATGCCACTACAAGGGGGTAGCTCATCGTTAGTTGCATGGGAGTGTAGTTGCTGTGCATCCTATATATACCTCGTGGTGCAATGGCTTACTTAACTTCTACGAGCGCATCTCTTTCATACATGCCACAAATGCATGGATACGGTTGGGGATGTCCAAGGCTTGACCTTTCAAGTTACTCCTTAGCAGACCCTACCTAAACTTGCAGCTCCTTTGCACTTGTTCATTTATGCGATAGCGAGGTGAGGCAGCTAGGAGAAAGATCAGCAGTAAGCATACGCTCACATCTGAACTACAAGTCTGCCAACTCACTATGCTTGGTTTTCGTCTTGGTTCTCTTTACGGATGCTCCTTCACAAGTATACCTGTTTCTTACATCCTTGAACTTAGGTCTCTGTATGTATGTGCTTTCTGTTGGTGAAAAAATGCAGTTTCTGGAAATAGCTAGCTTGGTCCTGGGTTGCAGAGAGTTCTAGAGGAGTAAAGTAGCGGTGATACTAACACCATATATTTTCTGCGATAGTAGACTGCTGCAAAAAGTAACCACATAATTCACCGCACCGATTAAGTGTAATTTGCAAAGAAGTTCCGCTGAAACTACCAAAACTAGCTATTCATGTTTAGTTATGTTTTGTATAGCTACTTGAGGGTTTTTTTCTTGGTAATATTAATGGATACTACAATTGTTTTGTTTTAAAAATAAATATATCAGTTTACTTTCCGTCATATATAATTGAATTATCTAGTGAACAATTGAAGCACTCAGTGAATTCAAGACATGATGGTTTGCATGCATGTATCTACAACAATGCTATATTGTGTAGAGGCAAATGCTGGACAAACTTCAATCAATCCTAAAAAGGTAACACTTTAGACACTGGTACTGTTATCCTCACAGAAACTTGGAACTTTGTTTTATGCAAAAGAATATGTCTATGAAAAAACATAATGATTCTGTATCATCTAAGATGGATGTTATATCTACAATATGTCTTCCAATAACAAATATAAAGCACAAACGAATAAATTGTAGGATGGCCTGCAATTGAATGCTTGTGTATGCTCTCCGAAATGTCTTTATTTTTGCCATGGGGCTGGGGAGCAAGCTACTAACAAGCTTGAGACTTTAAACTTTTAAGTGAGCTTATTATAGTGCATGCATAATACAAAATAATGCCCTTATATAGTCATATGCATTCATAATCCTAAATTTACCATAAACATCTATTATTAGACTGCTCTTGATTATATATATTTACAAGTCCGTAAACCCATGCAGCTGCACATGGGTTAGTGTTTTTGTTGTAAAAATAAATTAATAGCACTTCATGGAATGCCTATGATTTAAGATATATAGGTGATTGGTTTGAGAATATATATCACATTTCCCTACTATATTCCTCCATTGAACCGGAGTCTTGCCCAAGGTTATTTTGTTTTTTTCTTCTCACATTCATGATATTATTCATATGTGTGCTGTGCAACCATCCATGGCACAATATTAGTTATTTTTCCTTTTCTGGTTTGGTCTCTGGATTACACCAAGTAATTGAGAGAGGAAGGAGAGAAAGAGGTGGCTTAAGATAAATTATTAGAATACTTTGGCTTAATTTGTTATGATAACAAATCTATGATTCTTTAGTGGCAGATGTTTATAATATATTAGAAGCAAACAATGGAGTACTTTGGATTTGCTTTTTGTTATTAATGTCAAATGTAGGTAATTTAGAAGCAAATATTATGGGTTTTACATTTTTTTTCATAATGGCGGAGATAGTTAATTTATGTAATTTATTGTTTGTAGCACCCCTCATCATGAGTGCTCTGAAAGGAGTATCCAATTAGTATAGTAAGGTATAAGGTGCCGTTAATGCATCTCTAACCTCATATGATGGTTACTATGAGCTTCATATATTTGAACAAATTAAATTAATACTAGTTGTTCTCGGTTTTGGGAACCTCTCGCTCTACCTGCTGCGGTTTCCATCCATGGATCACCTCTATAAGTTTTTCTAATAATCCATTATTACGCCGTGTTCATGTGGGGGCAAGTTGGTGTTGTACCAACTGAACTATGCTCACGAAACTAAACACATGCATGGGTTCAATTAGAGTTAAGATCTAGTAGTGCGGTCCACCGCCCACCCGTTCTTCAAACCTTGACGGCTAAGTGATAACTCATGCAGTCATGTTAACAAGCATGCTTGTTGAGCCACGCCCGACAGGGGGTACATTCCGGATCCTGCTGATCGAAAAGGTCAGCAGGACTGCAGGAGGAGAACGGGGAGCCATCTCTCTATCGCTCAATAAGTCCACAGACTGTACATGGAAGTGGGCGTTGATTAGAGCGCAAGACATTGTTGTGGGGATGGAGGACATTCAGGGAAGTCAAACACATGCACTGAACCCACCACTACCAAGCAGGGCCCGTCGCGCCGCCATTGGCCGGCGGCCTGGTTGGTGTCGTTGGTGCATTGCGGCCGGTGCGCAGCACGCACCAGCTCGATCTCCCAACTGTTACGTGGTCATCGACCCCCACGGTGGTAGAGGTCTAGCGGGAGCGGGACACGCTGCACGCCGGGGCCCCGGGCCCGGCGTGAACTTTGCCTTGGTTTCGAAGCTAGAGCAGAGCTTGCCGTTCGGGTCTCGTGGGTGACCACCCCGGACGCGAAATGCTGCCAACCACCGCGCTATAGCAGCATGGCGTGTAGCTCTCGGGTCAGGATCTCGCGCGGGGTCGGGGTCGGTCGATCGCCCTGGCACTGTAGCTAGCGGCACGTGCCGGCATACCTGGCTGCCCCTGCTCGATCTCGATCGCCGCCGGAAAGCCACACGCCGCGTGTGCTCCGCGTTCTGGACGGCGACGACTCGTCGTCGTGCCTACGTCTACGTGGCTACGTACCTATACATCGTAGCTAGATTCTCGGATGAACTGCCCGACAGAGGGGAGTGGCCGCTGCTGCCCAGCCCGGCCAGCTAGGCGATCGAACGGTGAGGATCTTATCTAATCCAACTTCCTGCATTCGGGAAAAGGATTCGCTTGCAGGACTTGACCGTGCTGAGCTCTCAGTTTTCACCTGTCTGATCTTCTTGGGCTCCGGGCGGTTGCATGCAGTGTCGATCGAACGGCAGCGTCACGAGCCGGCCAGTCATGTGTAGTGTAGCAGTACAGGCCAGTTTCGCCACGCCCCCGGCACACAGGGCTGGAAAAACTTTGACCCAGGGCCCGCGGTGGCCGCGGCGGCGGCGTAGATCTGTGGCCATTCAATTCCATTTCCCCGTCGAGGGAGACGGGGGAGGGGGAGGAATGTTCCGAGGCCCATTCCGGCATGTCGCCTATCGGATTCAATGCGGGCAGCCGATGGTTAGGATTCGGCACGGCGGTGCATGATCGGGGCCGCGCGCGGCCGCTCATCAATGCCCGCCGGCCGGCCGGCGAACAGCCATAACGAACTGGCAGGGAGGAGTCAGAAGTAATAGTGTACTACTAGTACGCTACGCTCGCGGCTTGGAGTAGAAGCGCCTTAACTCCGGCGACGTTGGTCCTGCACTCCAGCTTCGATCTCTTCCTGTGTCCTGGTCGATGTACACGATCCACGAAGCTCTAACGTTTTACCAGCACACGTCGATCCGACGATCACACGACACCGTAGATGAGTCTGGCGAGGGCATTCGACGCGTATCGAATTGGCGTGTTTCGATCACTTTCGCGTCGCGCTCGCATCATCCTGCTTACGCAACCCACGCCTACGACAGCCATGTTTCTCAGTTCCTGTATGGACTCGCCTGCAGAAAGCAGTAGAGATCGACCTTCTTTCAAAAAAGAAAAGAAGAAGAAGAAGAAAAAAAAGAAAGCAGCAGCGGAGACGATGCGAGTTCGTCGTGGTGAGGAAGCACCTGGGGCAGGAGGCTTTGACAGCGTTTCCAAGCTTGCGTGTCTACGCGCACCATGTCACCGCAACGGCGCAATCCGCGAGAGGACCCACCCACCGCCGAAAAGCTAAGCCATGATCGTGGTGACCCCAGCAGCGACTTGTTTCATCAGACTCATTGTCCGGTGACTTGATACGTGTTGAGTTGCGTTGCAGTGCCTTTTTCACCACGGACACATAACTCAAAGGTGACCAGTCTACCAAAGTTGCCTGCCCATTAAAAGGTCGACGAGGGCTTTCCTTCAGGCGAACACAAGAACTGTTCGGGTTTGCTTGCCGAACGGTTCAGCCGACCATACACAGAAATGGGAACAAAGCTGAAGCCGCGCAAGCTGGAACAGTAGCCCAGGCTCTCCAAAACCAGCCGGGGAACAGGGGCTAGTCTCCACCTGTGCCTTTTCCAGTTTTCCTCCTGGTGAATTTGGTGAGGGGTGTCACTGTCCTCGAGTCAGGCAGGCGTCGCCACTTTTCTTCGGGTCGAAGACAATTTAGCGGAAAACTCAACATTCATCTCGAATTTTAGTACCGGTTATTTTTTTATCCGATACTGATGTAAATATTAGTACCGAATCTAAGGATTAGTTTCCCAGGAGCTCCCGTGACCCACTTTAGTACCGGGTGGGGGCTCCAACTGGTACTAAGGTCACTCATTAGTATCAGGTGGATTAGTACCGGATGGATGCTGGGCCCCAACTCGTACTAACTTCCCTCTTATAATCAGACGTCTTCGTCCTCCTGCTCGAGCCATTTCCTCTAGCTCGGGCCTCATCCATTCATGGCGAAATAGGAAGGTGTTGTCGGATTTTTAACCATTTCATGGGGATTTCACTCGTTCGAGTGTTCTAAAGGTTAGAAACTTCATCCTCCCTCGATACATGGTTAGTACTAAGTTTTATGCTTTAGAGCTAGAACAATTTGTGATTTTTAGAATAAGATACAATGGAGAAATTTTCATTTATATCCAAGTTGCTTTCGGAGTTTGATAAGAACCTACTTCTATTCGCCAAAGATACAAATCTCACTGCAGCTCAACTTCGAGGGGAGGATCACATCCCAAAGCACGCTGGGCTGGTAAATGGAAATACCATCTTCCAGCGAAAATGTACAAATTGCACCAATGGTACATGGAGGTTTCAGCCACCGGTTTACTCATGCTAGAAGTTCGAATTGGAGATCAACATTATTTTCGTGGTGATGCCATTATAAATGTACCGCTCGAGGAACTTTTTTCTTTTACCATCAAGACGCACTTGACAAATCACTCATCAGTTCCTAGGTTCTGTAAGTGTTTAATTTGCTCTAACTTCAAAATCTCCACTCTAGTCATTGTGTGATGTCTTATCTCCTATTCTATTTTGTATGCCGGAAGAAAGGGTTGTGTGACGTCGGCTTCATGGACCCGGATGTTATAAATAAGGTAACTGTAAGGGTAAACCAAATCGAACCTTGAAGAATATATATAATTTTTTGGATAAGCAACATTAGAAGAAGTACATACTTTTGCTGTACAACTTCAAGTGAGCGTGTTTTCCATCTCTTTTATTTTTCGAACTAGCAGTTAAAAATAAGACTAAATAGCTTTTCACTGTGCATATATGTACAGCTTTCACTGGATACTCCTTGTTATCGTGGTTGATCGAAGCATGTTCTATATCCTGGACTCTCTGAGGAGACAAGAAATCAATACACCGACCTCATAAACATGCTTAATAGAGCATGGTCTCGCTTCCGTCAACATCACTAGGTAAATTCAAGGAGCAACTTCGTATCCACTCTGAATTCCACGTATGTATTGAATTTGCACATCTCGTGTCACTTCATTGAACACAACAAATATTTCATAAGTTCTTTTGCCATATATATAGTGTTTGAGATAGAATCCGGGGACTATTTTATGTGGATACTACATATGTGAGTTCATCCATGGCTTTGTAGGTCCCAAGCGTATAACCGACCACGAATTCAGAGTTCTTAACAATAAATTAGTTCTAATTGTGTAGATTCATTGATCTAATATAATAACCTTTGCTAATGACATAGACTGTGCACATGAAGAAAGAACTCCTCGAGACGAAAAAAATTAGGGCAATTCAAGAACAACTTAGTGGATTTTTTCTGAACGAGGTAGTAAATCTAGCTGGAGAGTTCCATAATGATGGATCAAATCTGTATCACCGTTAGAACTCAGGTTCAGAATAGTTGATCCAAAATGTTGAACTTGGAGAGTTGATGCAATGTAATATTATTCATATATGTGTATGCACAATATGTCTATGTATAATATTATCTCAAATGTAGTATTATAGATCAAATACAACTTTATATATATTGCGTATTAGAAGTAGTATATGTAAAGGAAATGAATATGAAATACTAATATAGAATAAAGAAACAGAAAAGAAAATAAGAAAAGAAACCGAAAAGAAAAAAGAATTTAAATTGGTCCAGCCAATTTAGTACCGGTTGGTCTCCCCAACCGGTACTAAAGTATCCCCTTTAACCCCCTTAGTACCGATTTAGCAATATCGGTTGCACAACCCGTGCTAAAAGAAGATTTGGACCTGGTACTAAAGGTGATTTTCCCAAAGGTTAGGGGCGGACCTCATGAGCGACTGGTAGTTACGGCTGGTAGTTACGGGGAAACATGCGTTGCATACTTGCATTTGTCACGGAAACCATTTCCATTGGAGACGTGTCTGGCATATGGCCATGGAATTATTGATCGAATAACCCTTAGTTAGGCCACTTCCAGTGGCATATTTCATTTTTTTGTTTTTAAGATGCCACATTATCTATGGTATTGTAAAACCACGAATGTAGCAACCCCAATTCAAAGTTTCATTTTTTTTATATATATGTAGCCAGTCGTCAGGGTGGATCTAGGATAGTGAAAAGAGGGTGTTAGGACTCTTGTAGTTAGACTAATTGATACTTTATTGGCTAAACATGTACTAACTTCAATACTAAATTGACTAGCTGCGCACGGATTTTCTTGGGTTAAGGGGGCGTTGTAGCACCCCCTGCAGATCCACTATTGTAGCCACTCATGATATAACTAGCCGCATGAAAATGAAACTAGCCACGCTTTTCTCTTACAATATACCATGAGTACCTACCAAATCAATGACATATTAAAATATCCTTTATATATAATTAACTAAGTGGTTGTCATTTGTCAATATTATGAAATTTGACTTTAAGAAACAAGTCGAACATTTAATTATCTTGTAGGACTTCAAGCAATCTATATGTGATAGTATGCCCTAGGGTAGTTGCATCTCCTATAATTTCATATAACATGACAGGACAGCTTTAGAGAGTATGGTAAGAGAGAACACGAAAGATTAAGAATAGTCTTGCACACCCAAGGCTTTAAAAGCGAAGATTACACGAAATGAAAGGGCATCGTTCAATATGGTTGTCGATGTCTAAACATTTATTTCTATTTGTTGGCTCGTGTTTTAATGTAATATTCCTGCTTTATTAAAGTATTTATAAAAATTGAGAGATTGAGAGCTCCAGATTAATTAAGATGTAATCTCGATAGGCATGCGCAATGAAATTGTGACATTCTCATGCCGGTTCGTTTTAAAAAGAAAAAAAAGGTCATATGTCTCTACTCTTAGCTTAGACATTTCCGTAGATTTAGTTTTTTCTTCGAGACCTTGATGGATGCTGTTAGGGCATGGGCAATGGTTGTTGCCCAAACACACCTTAAGATGGGACCCACTAACAGGTAGCATTTGTTAAGGCAAACCGCACAATGTTTGTGGTTTGCAATCTGAGCTCACTACAGGATAAAATATTTGCAGCAGTGTGCAGAAGGAAAAGAAAGTGGTGGCTCTTAGTGTGTTGAATGATGCGAGAGAGCGGAGGAGAGAGAAAATACTTGTTTATTCACTAAGGTGCGTCGTAAGCTTGAGGTTTACCGTAAGGAATCTTTTTCCTATGGTGCGTTTGCACAATGCTTAGGGCAGTCCCAATGGGACATTGATGATAGTTTCTATCCCTCTTAATTATCATGCCAACTAAGCAATTTGCTGATGTGGTAGTAGATTTATTATGGAGAGAGAGAGAGAAACCATTTCTTAGAGAGGAAACCAACGGCCTGTTCGCTTCAGCTTATTCAGCCGGCTTATCAGCCACCAAACAGTGTTTTCCTCTCACAACAAATCAGCCGTTTCAGCTTTTCAGCCGGCTTATAAGCTGAAGCGAACAGGCCACAAGTCCTCACGCGCACCAATGAGCCAAGAAACTAGTGATTCAGCATTGGGGAGATCCAAGTAGTTTCTTCTTAATTACTGCAGGATCCTTTGCGCTTGCACCGCTGCTACCCATCACTCGAGCTCCTTTACATGATGCACAGAGGATCTGGTACTAGAAAGGAGAATGATTGGTTGGATTTTTATTTAGACTCTAGATAAAAAAAGTTGCATTGTGAAGGATGATTTCTTGATACAATATCCTAGACTATGAAAACTAGGTTGGTTTCTCCCATTGGGACTGCCCTTACGGTGCACCACAAGAGCACATTAATTGTTTAAGGTTACCTTTTTACTTCCATTGTGGTTGCCCTTAGTTAGAGAACACTGACACTTAAAAAATTAAATAAGGGCCTGTTTGGCAACCATGTATTAAAGTTTAACACCTGTCACATCGGATGTTTGGATGCTAATTAGGAGTATTAAATATAGGCTAATTACAAAACTAATTGCACAGATGTATTAGTTTTATAATTAGCTCATGTTTAGTTCTCCTAATTAGCATCCGAACATCCGATGTGACACTGTTAAAGTTTAACACCTCGTATCCAAACACCCCAGTCATATCAGTATTGTATGTGTCCTCCTTCAATTATTTTTTATGTATCATCACCAAGTTGTCTTAAAGTATATCGTCCATTTCTCAAATATTTGTAATCACTTATTTATTATCTATTACTTTGATTTCTTTTGGGAGCATCATGTGGTATATTTTGGGACATTTACTCAAACCAAACCAAGATTCTCATTCTCCTACGCCATAAGTAGCAGTGTGCAATGCAAACATGGTCTGCAAAAGAATCTACATTCAGACCCTCCCATGCAAGCATATACTCTCTCCATCGTTTTGAGCTTTCTATGCATCTAGATATACGCAATGTCTAGATATATAACAAAAACTATGAATTTGAAAATGTCAAAATGGTTTATAATTTGGGACGTAGGGACTAGTGCAATAGTTGTCCCAGTAACATCAACACTATAGTATATGATGACTATAAAAGTAGTAATTCAACTACTAGCCTTTGCTTTAGTTTTCATCATTTTTAAGTAGTAATTCAACTACTAGCCTTTGCTTTAGTTTTCATCATTTTTACAACACATCAAATTCGGAGTGAGCAGGATTTTTATAGGCAGAAAGTAATTGCAAGGATAGCATCTCAATTGAAGGTTCAGATGTTCCCCCAAACGAATCTTGTCGTCATGTCGTGGGATCATCACATGACGTGCGTATGCCGAATACTCACCCCTACTGGGGAGACCAAAATAGTTTTCCAACTAAGTTGGTGCTACTAGATTCATCATGTACTAGAATTATTCGTCATGATTTTGTCATATCATGATTGATTATTTCCTCTTGACAAAAGAGCAGACCTGTACATGTATCAATTGCCAAATTCTTGCTAGAGAACGTATAACAACATTACGAGTCTACAGAACCTTTTGTTCACTAGTTGCAGAAAGCATCATCGTTCCAGCCTTCTTAGCATTTCTCTGTACAATGATTACATGTCATCTACGAACAGCTCTCAAACACTGCTACCGGTACTCTGGTGATTCAATTCAGAACTAGGCTCAACACCTCCTGTAATCCAAATGAAACGCGACATGTATAGGTGTCTACTGTGAGATGCTGCTCCTTAGCTGCCGGCATTGATCCCAAAAATCCGAACCTTGTGCATGTTTGGTAATTTGGCAACAACTAGCACGGTGACTGCTAGGGTGTTGAGGAAGAGCATAGGATGTTGATAGTCCGTGGTGTGGGAAGCTATCAAGTACCTGCCAAAGAACAGAGCAATTATCCCTAGATTAGTGCTGCAGTCAACTCCGACATATAAAATCAGACAATAGGTAGGGGGCAATTAAAGGATTGGCCAGCCAATCAAGAGAAGACTGGAACCCATGTGCCAGTCCACATACTATTTAAAGTTAAAAGGTACGTAACATCCTTTTATAAACAAAATTCTGTAACTTTCATATGCAGGTTGGGTCACTCAAGCAAAGGGAATTGAACTTCAGAAAATTTCTGCGCTGGAATATGACACCAATTTGAGTGACAATTAGAATTTGACACTCATAGTCTCAATAACATGTGGGATCAGGCGCCACATGTCAGTAAGACTGTAAAATTCCAAATCACGGCTCTAGTTAGTGTCGTAAGGTCCTGAAATCTCTAATCTTAAGTGTCAGTAAGCCTGTTAAATTTCGAATCACGGCTCTAGTTAGTGTCATAAGCTCCTGGAATCTCTAATCTTAACTAAGGGAACTCAAGCTAATCTCATCTCTACAAAAAGATGAGTACAAAACACATCACAACAGTGCCGCCCAGACATCACAACTTGTCTTCCTAGCTTTAGATTTAAAATACAATAGATATAGATGCACCATGCATAAATGCATAATAATACCATCATGATTGCTAGAGGCAGTTACATATTTCTAAAGAACACTTTTAGGATCAAATAAGGAAGGAAGTTATTATCGATCAGTGTGCTTACACTATTGGAACGTGAAAGAAACAGGAAATGTAACATAACACTTTTTGTTTGGAAAACTGAGTGCCTAAAGGCAAGTACTCCCACAACCAATACTGGTTTAGTAGTTTGCCACATTGAAATACAAATACTTATTTAAAAGTGGCTTAGATACCTGCCGGTTCAAAACAGGAGAAAATCATGTGGATCAATGATGTAGCGTACGTTAAAACTAACATAGAATTTGAACTTAAAAGGAAATGTTAGCATCAGAAAATAAACCAAGTGGAAAGGTCAGACTTCTGTATTAGCAACAAAAATTATCGCTGCACTGCTGAAGGCACTTATGCGATCAACATGAAATGCATGATATCTCATTTTTTTTAAATGCACTAGAGTTGAAGCCGAGATTTATCTTCTAGACTAAATGCTAGGCATTTTGGGTATTACAAGATAACTTCTGGTTTTCAAAAAGAAAACTGAACATTGCTGCTACTGGTTTGTCTATAGTAACTTGTAAAGCAAACGAAGATGCATTGCCGACACTCCACTCGTATATGTTTAACAGAGTGACCGTGATCCTTAACTGTCTTACATATGGCAGATACAATCCATTTTGGCAAATCCCAAGGCCCACTGTTGAATTGAAGCTAAGGAGCTAAACGTTGTTTAATGAACAAATTACTGCAAGGCCAGTTTCTTTAGTAGAAAGTGAAGCGAAACAAGGCATGCCTACACTAATAACAAATGGGCATTAGGGCATAGTGTGTTGGTAGCTGCGCTACACTTATCACATGGCACACATACATAGATTTTATTCAAGATTCAAGTAGATGGCACATCAGTTGTGGCAGTCTATTTTCAAGCTAGTTCAGTTATTCTACCAGGTCACATACAAAGACTTTGCCCAAAAAGATATGCTGTTCATAAAGCGTTTCTTCTTCTTCTAATATCCACATCTAGAAGTTTGAAACCAATTATCTTATGGAACAGAATGTCATCCCTTTAGTAGAAATTATGCCCTGAAAACTAGAAATCAAAATTTGAATAAAATGCACTTAAATAGCACGAGCAACCACAACAAATTACCTCGAATAATAACAAAATGTCGATTCATTAGAAACCATTTATTAACTCAGAAGGTTATGATCAATCTAAAGTGTTATAGAAAAACATCAAGATCAGTGCTAATGAACCACTGACCTGCATCTTTTTTAAAAAATATTTATTGGCTACAAGGAACATGTTTCACTCATATATAAATCCATGTTACAATTATATGCAATAAGGACATCATGGGTATTCATGTATAAATGGAAACATATTTGCAATAGATAAGCACTTACAGAACGACAGGAACCGCTGTCAAAAACTTTCTGTTGCGGGTAAGCTGTTTGCCATTGTCCATTTGTTCCCACCAAGTCAATGTGTTATACATCCCTTGGTCATCAGCAAATGGAGTCCCCTTCTTCCAGTGGAAAAAGTGGTACGTGATCTGAAAGAAATATTTGATGAGGCAAGCAACAGAAATGGAAAGCGATTTTGGCTGAAGTCTGGAAGAAAAATGCCATACCGTAATCTTACACTGCTATAAGAAAATAGAAGTGTTAATTCTACTGTAATCTCACACTGCTAAGAGAATCAAAATGTGATTCTACTGTAACCTTACACTGCTAAGCAAATCAAAATGTACAAAGCCAAGACCAACAGTATGAGCTGCCTTTACAAAATATAAGAATATTATATGGAATTAATCACAACTATTACCTTATTTAGACTGGCAAAACACTAATTAAAGTAAGTTGTTTATTTAGCTATTGTTTACGAAAAAAAAAATATCAAAACTAATCATGCTGCAGGGCAAGGTTAGCTTGAGCACCATTGCATGTCCCAGGTCCAAATTACCTTAATATTACCTTCTGACTCTTGAATTTTACAAATGCAGCTCAATAGTAATAAGAAATATGTTCCACGCACTATCAAACAAGATATTCCCATTCTACTATGGTACTACCCTGACAAATGTGACCACTGTATATCAAGGATCAGATAACTCATAAACACTCACTCCATCAGAACGTAATGAAAGGAACACTGGCCAGCAATTTCCAAATAATGAGTTGGAACGTGCGAGGATTGAACGCACCGGCGAGATGTCTCACTGTTCGGGAAACCATTGCAGCCACACCATGCCACCTCATCTGTTTACAGGAAACAAAACTGCAAAGTATTGATGCAACGTTTGCGAACCTGATAGGGGGGCCTCGCCTATCCAACTTCACATATCAAGCGGCGTCAGGCACAAAAGGGGGTATAATGCTTCTATGGGATGACCGAGTCTTTGACATGCAGGACATCCACACAGGTCGATTTTTTATCTCAGCAACAGCAGTAGTGAAGCATAGTAACACTCGGTTCCAACTCACGACGGTATACGGCCCAACACGGCACTCAGCAAAGCCTGCATTCCTACGCCAACTGCGAACAATGACTCCGGATGACACCACTCCATGGCTAATCATGGGTGACTTTAACTTAATCTACAGTGCTAGAGACAAGAACAACAGCAACCTCAATCGCAGTCTGATGAGGAGATTCAGATCAGCACTGAACTACTGCGGCCTTAAGGAAATTCACCTACAAAACAGAAGATTTACATGGAGCAACGCAAGACATCAGCCGACGCTGACGCGAATCGATAGAGTGTTCTGTAACGCTTCTTGGGACGTCAAATTCGACGACCACGTCCTTCACGCTCTATCCTCATCGCACTCGGACCACTGCCCATTACTGCTTGCGCACCACTCGGGACCTCGAAAACCTACACCCCTCCGCTTTGAAAATTTTTGGACGCGACTACCAGGTTTCTATGAAACCGTAGATAAAGAATGGTCCAAGCCGACTACGCACACAGAACCTTTCCATCGCCTGGGCTACAAACTGCACAACACCGCCCGAGCACTAAGATCTTGGAGCAGAGCACACGTCTCCGATGCCCGTTTAAAGCTGCATATGGCTCAAGAAGTCATTCTGCGCCTCGATGAAGCTGAGGAAGCACGAACGCTCACAGCACAAGAACGAGACATACGTAGCAAACTCAAAACACGACTCCTGGGATGGGCGATCGTAGAGAAGATGAGAAGGAAGCAGAGTTCCAGGATCACCTATCTACGAGAAGGTGATGCGAACACCAAGTTTTTCCACTTAAAGGCAAACGGACGGAGACGGAGAAATTTCATACAACGGCTGAAGACCGGAAACAACTGGGCAGTAACACACTCGCAAAAACAACAAATCGTACAAGAACACTTCGGCAATGTCATGTCCACCCCTCCCACTCGAACTAGAACCCTCAACTGGGACAAGCTGCACTTCCCAGCAGTAGATTTAACCGGCATTGACAACCCTTTCTCAGATAAGGAAATACAAAATGCCATAGCTGCCTTACCCAAAGATAAAGCGCCAGGCCCCGACGGCTTCACCGGTTTGTTCTTTAAATCTTGCTGGCATATCATTAAAGGCGACGTTGTTGCAGCGGTAAATGCTTTTCATGCGGGAAGATGCAACGACCTAAATCTACTTAACACAGCGGCCATTGTACTGGTACCCAAAAAGGATGGAGCTGAAACCATAAGCGATTTCAGACCGATCAGCCTTATCCATGCCATAGCAAAGATTATTACCAAAGTGTTGGCAACCAGACTTCAGCCCTACATGGACAAATTGATCTCGCCAAGCCAAAGTGCCTTCATAAAAGGGCGGAGCATCCACGACAATTTCCTGTATGTTCGGAACATGGCCAGGAGGTTTCACAGAAACCGAACACCAACACTGCTAATGAAGCTGGACATCTCCAAGGCCTTTGACTCCGTCCGCTGGGACTACCTACTTGAATTGCTGCAACATAGGGGATTCCCTGCACGATGGCGTAACTGGATCACGGCATTAATGGCCACGTCAACCTCCAAAGTCCTCCTGAATGGAATTCCAACAGACAAAATTGTGCATGGGCGGGGTCTACGACAAGGAGACCCCCTCTCTCCCTTCCTCTTCATCTTGGCAATAGACCCGCTGTACCAACTAATGCAAATGGCGACGGGAATGGGATTACTCAAAACACTAGGCGGCCGCACACCACGCACCAGCATCTCCATGTACGCTGATGATGCGGCTATCTTCATAAAACCAACCAAGGACGACGTTGCAAACATCACAAAGCTCCTACATTCATTCGGGGAAGCCACTGGACTACGCACAAACCTGGAGAAGACAATAGTTGCTCCTATCAGCTGCAATAATATAGACCTTGACGAAATACTCTCCGAATGGCCAATCACTCGAACCGGTTTCCCTTTAAAATACCTTGGATTGCCTCTTGCGATACGGCGCTTAAGGAAAGTTGACTTCCAACCACTGATAGACAAGGCTGCAAAAAAACTATCTGGGTGGCAAAACCGCAACATCACGCAAGCAGGGCGAATCTGCCTCGCCAAAACTGTCCTCTCTGCACAACCCTTATATCTGCTAACCGTTTTGAAACCGCCAACTGAAGTCCTGGAAGAGATAGATAAAATACGGAAACGATTCATCTGGGCGGGAGATAATTTGCTAACAGGGGGCAAGTGCAAAGTCAACTGGATCAAAACCTGCTCACCCAAAGAGAATGGTGGACTAGGAGTGCTAAACCTACATTATTTTGCTAGAGCACTGCGACTACGGTGGCTCTGGCACGAGTGGGCATCCCCGGGGAAGACATGGATTGGACTCAATATCCCATGCGACGACTCTGATCGACGCCTTTTCGAGGCTTGCACAACTCTAACTGTGGGAAACGGCCGCAAAACAAGCTTCTGGCACTCAGCTTGGGGAGGGGGCACCTGCCCAAAACACATAGCACCCAACATATACAACATATCCAGGGGGAAACACAAAACTCTTGCAGAGGCAACACACAACAACAAATGGGTGACGGACATAAACATCCACGCCGGCATAACAACGCAACACCTAAGTGAATTCATCCTACTATGGCGATTATTAACGACAGTGACTCTCCAGGCGCAGCAAGAGGATACAATATGCTGGAAATTCACAAAAAATGGACAATACTCAGCAGCATCCGCGTACAAGGCGCAGTTCGTCGGCTCCACTTGCGCACCGCAAAGTACGACAATATGGAAATGCTGGGCACCACCAAAATGCAAATTCTTCGCCTGGCTGGTGCTCCAGGACAGAGTCTGGACAGCTGACCGGCTATCGCGCAGAGGCTGGCCACATTCACCAAATTGCCCCCTATGCCGAGTCCAACAGGAGACAGCGCATCATCTCCTAGTGCAATGTAGATACACCAAGCGCATATGGCAACTTATAGCCACCTGGGCCTCGCAGCCCAGTCTACACCCCTCAAACTGGCCCCCATCTGATAATGCTCTTGAATGGTGGCTAAATATGACTACAAGGGCCGAAGCTCCTCGGCAAGGAACTTGTTCTATGGGTCTGCTGGTAATATGGGAGATATGGAAGGAACGCAATCGACGAATCTTTAGTCATCAAGAGATGGCCGCACCCTCATTGCTGGCGCTGATCAAAGCGGAAGCTGATACATGGATTATAGCAGGGGCAAGAGCACTAGCGTTGCTATTATCTCGAGAGTAGTCGAGATATACGTCCAAACGAAACTTTATCTTTCTCCTGTAATATAATATTTTGTTTCTCTACTCTATCAATGAAATAGGCACACTCGTGCCCATTCGTTCAAAAAAAAAAAATCCGAGCTCTCAACTAAAGCATCTCGGACATGTAGCTAAGTTGATCAAGAGCTGAAACTTACAGTACACAAGCTGTCCCTGCCACTACATTTATGGGTTTCTGGACTACCATAACAATGCAAACAGAACCTGTGTACCGAGTACCGACCACATAGCTCCTATGCACCCCAGTCCTGTTTGCATGTAATTTGACCTGGCGGGAGCAAACCTCTGCCTCAATTACCTTCAGTAAGACGGAAACCTGAACCAATATTTAGCAATCTAGAAATCCTAATGCTAAAGTGGCAGAGGGGATGAAATGCAGGTAAGCATAAAAGTTCGTAATCCTGCCGAACCCAAGCTTTAGATAGCAACCGCCAGTTAAAACTCAGGACACAGATGACCAAGCGTGGTGCCATTTCATAGCTGCCACAGGGCAGCATCCATTCCAATCTCCCGAGCTGAACAACTTGAAGTAACCTAGCAACTAGAACAGCCGCTGGGCCTCAGATCCACGGGTGCGCCCAAACCAACGCGCAAACCCCCCCAGCCTCAATCGCAGGCAGAAGCAGTATAACAATAAGGGCAGGAGGAGGCGGGTGCCGCGCGTACCGCGAAATGGCCGAGGTTGACGAGCGTCCACGCCGTGCCGGGGGCGCACCCGAAGACGGAGAGGACGAGGATCCAGGAGAAGAAGAGGATGAGGATGTAGGTGGTCCAGACACCGGGGTACATGAACCACTCCGTGTTCCTGTTCAGATCCGGGGGCGGCACCGCCTGCACGTACAGCTTCGCCATCGAAATCAGCCAACCGCCCCTTCTCCTCCCACTTCGCCGGCTCGGCTCCCTCGTCGGCTGCGTGCTGCTGCTGCTGCGGTCTGGGAGGGAGGGCGGGAGGGAGGGGGACAGTCCGCCTCGGGCTCGATTTATAAGGATGGGGTGGGGGCCGCCTCGCCCTCGCCGCGCTGGTCAGAGCGGAGGAGGAGGAGGAGGAAGGTTCAAAGATGGTGGCGAAAAAGTATTGCGATGTGGGGTGGCGGGCGGGCGGGCGGGCGACCGACGGGGAGAGGGAGGTGAGCGGTCGGGGAAGGAGGCGACGACGAGACGGTTGGCCGCTGGCAGGAGGAGACGGTGGAAACGCGACCGCGACCGCCAGCAGCGATCGGGTCAAACGCGACGGACGGGCGGCGGGCCGTGCGCGCTGAGAGCGGCTCTTGGGCTTGTAGCAGGCCGGCCGGCCTGTGAGCCCGTCGTCTCTTTGTGTGCTTTCCTTTTGGGTTCTGTGTGTGTGTGTGTGTGTGTGTGTGTGTGTGTGTGTGTGTGTGTGTGTGTGGTTTTTTTAAAGCTAGTTGAGGTGAAAATTGTGGTCCTCTCCGGGCGTCGTGTCTGCTCTCATGTTCGTGGTCGCGTTCGCTGTGCTCTCGTCATCAGCATTCAGAATTCAGTTTATTTGTTAAATTGCGACCGTAGCGTGCATGATTATCGCGTGATACCGCGGCGCAGCAGCATCTAATCAGGGAACCTTCTTTTCCGTCGAGGATCCATTTTTTCTATGGACCATGATCTCCACGGGTTTTTGGCGTTGGTTGCACACCTCATTATTGTCCTGGTAATCTTATGATTATGGATGGCGCTGGAGCAATCATGCAGATGCAGGCTCGCGGCCTTCAGCAGTGTGGACGCGCAAAATGCAGTGTCAATCATCAAATCCTCTACGATTTTCTGCATCTAGAACGCGTACGTAGAATGTGACCGGTCTAGCAGTCAGCACGAGTTGCACTTTAGAGTCACCACTCACCCAACTCACGGCCGGAGGCGGAGCTGCGACGGCCGGAGGCTTGGTGGCTTGGTGCGATGCTATGCTAGATTCCTAGTTGCCCCTAGACCTCTACTCACCAGCGCCAAGTTCTCAACTTCTCATCGTCGATGGCAGCGAGCTCCCCGACCGTATAGAAGGCGTTGGTTCAGCACGGTTTCGACCAAGATCGCCGGCGCCTCGTGCTCCAACGAGATGCAGACTCATGATTAAACAGAGGCTTCAGCATCGAAGAGAGAGGACTGGTATAAGACAGGGCGGGACTCCGGATTTCGGGAATGGGCCTCGCCTTGGGCGGCCGCGCGGTACGCCGGCCACCACGTCGACGAGCTAGGATGGAAAGGATACCGTGAGTATGACACGAGTTCGTATGCTTTCGAATATAGAAATGATATTGTGAGTACGACACGAGCTTGAACCGCATCAAGAACAATATTGATGAATCTCGTAGAAAATCCTAGATGGCGGTGTTGAGGCAACCACGACAAAAGAATAGGATTTTGGCAAAGCCGACCGCAAATTTTTTAAGCACAACTTCGAAAAGAATACAAGTGATTGTCGCTCCCTCGCAACCCTACTTGATCCTTTAGGACCCTTCGATCTTACCTTATACAAGAATCTAGTACTATAGAAGTGTCTAACTTATTCATCTTGAGCGCTATTAATTGCCTCTCACAAGTCTTAGATAAAACCTTGGTGTTTGCCTTTAGCTTGATTGATTCCTAGAGGCTCCACACCCTTATTTATATAGTCCCCTCCAAGATCCTCATACATGTAGGGGTCCTACCCTAGTAGGGTTTAACGCTCAAGTTCTAGTAGAACTACAAGTCCTAATAGCACACCCCTATCGAGTCCTAATCCAAGTAGGATTTGAATCACCATACAACAATCTCCACCTTGACTCTAATCTTTTGAAGTCACCGTACTCCTCCAAGAATTCGCTCCAAATCGGCTTATTTTTTATTTTTTATTTTTTATACTCCCATCACAGGAGTGCCCCCACCACAAGCTCGTGCACATCATCGTGATGTGTGTGTTAGTGTCCAGGCTTGAGTGTCCGGACCCTCCACCTCAGAGCTCCTTCGACGTGTAGTTTGATTAACCACACCACCTTCTCCTACGGCCCTACATGCCATAGGTTTGTACCGCCTTCGAGCTTCACCTGCTCGCCGGTAATACGTGGTCGGTCCCACCACGTTTTCCTCCTTCCAACAGCTCGTACCTTCGCCTCTACGACTATTTGGTTTTGCAACTGCCTTTGCAGCCTTGCACTTAACCGCAAATGAGATTTGAGTACCTGTCGTTGACGAAACAACTTTCTTCTCCAGATCAGAATTTTTACCAAATCTCCCAATGGTTGCATCACCTTTAAGATTTCCTATCACTCGGTATCCTCTATGAATCCAGATACTTTTCATGATCACTTGCCCTTTGCAAGTAACTCGCATGACTCCACCTTGAAGAGATAAGCCATAACATTGGAGTTCTAGCGACCTCACATATATTAGATTTTTTTTAAAACCAGGGATATACCGAACTCCCGTCAATGTTCAATGTGTTCCATTATACATCTTCAATGTAACCATTCCCACCTCAATGACTGCATACTCCTTGAATCCGCCAAGTGAACAATTCTAGTCACCAGGTGTAGAGATCCTTCGTCAAACATCTCCCTCGCCGAACATATATGGAAGCAACTCCCCGAATCTAATATCCATTTATGAGTAGTATTTGGTTGACTAATGATAAGTACATCATTTCCATCCTCACTTGTCACTGAGTATACTCCTCTCATAGTCTTCAAATTTTTGCATAGTCTTTTATCGTGTGACCCTCTTTGTCATAAATATAGCATGTACGACTGCCTTTGCTCTTGCTTTTCTTCTTCCCATGATTCTTGACTTTGCCTGCTCCACCTGAAACAGTCAATGCTTGATCACCCGAGGATGAAGATTCATGTGGCTTCTTCAAGGACTCCGCCTACAGTAGATATGCAACTGCAACTGTTGTCAGGGATAAATCCCCAGTATCCGTAAGGAAGAAAGAAGATGGACTCCTATTAGGATTCCTCTCTAATTCTACTAATACTCATACCATGTAATCCTAATAGAACTCCTACCTTGTAACCGACTAGTAATCCTACCCCCTGGAGTATATGAAGAAGGGTAGGGGTACCTAAATCGACAGAACCACAATAGAGGATAAAATCCTCAACACCAAATAACCCCCAAGCGTAGGACGCGATATGCAACACCCCAAACAGGATGTAGGGTATCACACTACTCTGGTGGCCTGAACCTGTATAAATCCGTGTCTTGTGTTCTCGCTTTTTCGTTCGAGTTCCAGGTCCGACAATTCCCCACCAACCAATCTACTACATTGGGATACCCCTCGGTAGGTTGTCAGGTAGAAAACATCGACAACTGTCGTGTTGAAGTTGAGAGTAGTTTTCTCGACGAGAATATTCATCACCAATTGCTCCCACGAGAACGGTAAGGATGAAACCAGTATGATGCCCTTATCGTTCTCCTTCTATGTTCTCATCCGCACTAATCAACTGCGTGCCAAGATATTCAGATGGTCGATGAATCGTGCGCTTTCCTCCATGCGCAACCTGAATAGTTGACACTTCAGTACCCACCGAGTCTTCTAAGCTCTTCCATAATTTATTCGGTGAATTTTCCTTAATTACTGAGTACTTTACCTTATTGAAGAGACATTGTCTAATTGTACTGAAGCCTTCTACTTCGTCACCTTCCATTCTTCAACAGTTGGGCTCGTTGGTTCGTTTCCCTTAAGAGAGCAATCAGTCTTTGCTGAACAAGCACATCTGTCACCACACACTGCCACACGCTAAAATTCCCTTTGCCATCAAATTTTTCTACTCGATTCCACATCCGTAACATTGTCTTGATTTCGTGCTTCCTAGCACTGCCAACCTTCTCACAAAATCAAATCAATTCGACCTTGACTCTGCTACCACTTGTTAGAATTTGATACCACTCGTTATGTGCAGCAGCCCCCGAATCTAGAAAGGATATTATGAGTACGACACAAGCTTGCACCATATCAAGAACAATGTTGATGAATCTCGTAGAAAACCATAGATGACGGCGTTAAGGCAACTACGACAAGAGAATAGGGTTTTGACGAAGCTGACCACAAATTCTTTAAACATAACTTTCAAAAGAGTATAAGTAATTTCGCTCCCTCGCAACCCTACTCGACCCTCTAGGATCCTTTGATCTTGCCCTATACAAAAATCTAATGCTATAGAACTGTCTAACATATCCCTCTTAAGCATTCCTAATTGCCTCTCACAAGCCTTGGATGAGACCTTGGTGTTTGCCTTTAACTTGATTGATTCCTAGAGGCTCCACCCTTTGTTTATATAGTCCCCAACAAGATTCTCATATATGTAAAATAGGAGTGCTGCACCATAGAACTGCAAGTCCTATAGCACACCACATTAAATTCTAATCCAAGTAGCATTTGAATCACCATAACATAATTTCCTTCCCTCCGCCTACCCTGAAGCTTCTCCATCCGGAATGCAGGCGGTGGAAGCCTCTGCTTCTGCGAGATCGCCATCGACATCGGGTGCCGACCGCCGCCACGCATCAGCCGATAGGAGCATTGCTTTATTTGAAATTGCAATCCTAATCCGGCCGCCGGCGTGGCGTTAGCCGACAGGAGCATTGTTTCATTTGAAATCGCGACCCTAATTCTGATCACGCATCCGACTTTTTTTTAGGAATACCCCTATTTTGAATCGCGATCCCATATTTTGCAGATAGCCCCATAATATTTGCAAAGTAGTCCCAAATTTGCGCCTGCTCTCCTCCAGTCCCTTCCTGTCCGGCGACGGCGGCGGCGACAGCCGCCGGGCCTTCTCCGGCTCTCCCTTCACCATTCCTCTTGGATATCCACCACCGCGGTCCTCCTACTCCGCCTCTTCATCATCTCCATCTACCTCCCCGCCCGTCGTTTCCCCTATCCGGCGGTCCGACAACGTTAACTTGCTGCGACGAGCCGACGACCGACGATGCGAATTCGTTCTCCAGTCGCAAGGTACTAATGCTCTACAGCAGATCGACCTTCCCGTAGATGTCCTTGCTTAAGGATGCGTTCCTGGTGCGCCTCCACCCACAATCCGAACAGATTCTGTCAAGTAGTTAAGAAGTTAAGGCAATATAAATGTAGATTGGTGCTGATTGAACAATTAGTGATGTGATAGTGCGGTTTCCATCACAAATCAGAATTTGGTGTGGGTCCTTAACTTGTTTGCATCAGAGAGATCAACAGTAACTAGCCTGGTTTTGCTTTGATGTTTTTCCAAGTTGGGGCCTAAAGGTCCCAGCAGATTTTTTTTTTTTTTTTTTTTTTTGGGGGGGGGGGGGGGGGGGGCTAGATAGGTTTCCTGTGACCATTGCTTTGATTTCTGTTACAGTTCCTTTCATGGTTCTATAAATAAAATCCCTAAGATCCTACATGCATTCACGATATAATAGATGTTGATATGGCTTAATTTCTCTAGCTCCTTTTTTAGGATTGTTTCAACAGATGGTGTTGAATTGTGCTAACTTTGATTGCTGATTGGTTTGGTTTTATTGTTAGTCAACTAGTCGTGGTGATCAGATAGACCCGAGAGGAAGGGATGCATGAATCGTAGGTAGCCATTCTCCTTTGTTGAGGTTCTGAGGAAATGTGATGCTTTTAGTGTCGTTGAATTGTGCTAGCCGCGCCACAGTATATCTGCATTTTGCTCTTCTTGCGGGAGATGAGTGCTGCTAATATGAATTAGCTCGATATAAGGATAGGCGAAACATGAAACTTCAGTTTTGGAGGATCTGTCAGTAGATATTAAGCTTTAATATCTTATTAGTCATGACATATACATTATAGAATCACAAAATGAAAATGGAGGGGCATAGCCCAGTGTGACCTCCATGAGGCTCTGCCACTGCACGCGAGCTATACAACACTTCCATCACTGCATACAGAAACACCAGTATCAAGAACCCAGTTACCCAGGCGCTAGGCGGCAACATAGGATTTCTAACTAGGCAGGAGAGAATGAAATTGGCATCATAGATCACCCCCAGTCATCATCCGGGGCGTTCATGATTTCTGCACTAAAAGCTCATGTTTGCATCAATGATATTCTTGATACTAGCATTTCTAGCAGCAGTGAGGCTGTCGGGTGTCAACACTAGGCTCTGTCAAATGCATGGAGTCCTGGCTACCAATTTTGCTATCAGTCGAGTCGCCTAATCCTATCTAATCTAAGCATCTGCAGTCACTGCAGTCTCTCAGCAACGCCTACCGGAATCGGTAGCGGAGACCGCTGATGGTCTGTGAAGGATGGAACCCCACTGTTCATGACCTTTGCCATCTGCTCGTTTGATCGAACGAGGCTGTTTTGCTCCAGTAACTGAACAAGTGACAAAAATATATCCATCCTTGTGACTTCTCTGTTTGTCTGAAAAAACAAAAATTCAACATACAGCTCAACAACTAATGGAGCTAGAAATGAGGTACATAAACCAAAGGCTTCTTCTCTACCTCGACAAGAAATCGCGCCCATATCTTGCCATCGCGGAGTTCCATCAGCCCTTTCAAGATCGTCAGACCAAAACCACGTATGTTGTCGGCTATCTCCAGAAAGAGTCCCCTTTCCTCACAAAGCATCTGCAGATTTTTTTATAGGCAAGTTGTTATATTCATATTCTGCACTTAGCAGGAGAGAGAGAGAGAGGATAGCAGTAATTAAAGTACAGTTTTTCACCTCAACAAGCATCTGACCAGGTGGCGAAAGATCCTCAACGATTATAGGGCAAACCATAGTTTTCCCAGCAACCTCATAGGCCCATGTGGCACCACCATTTTTGCCGGCATCTTGGTTGTCTTTCAGGATGACACCACTCTCTTTGTCGATCAACTTAACAACCATGACAAGTCAGCATGTGTTGCTTTAGAGGACTTTTTTTATAAGAAAATATTTCAGCAATACAAGATTAATGTACACGCATAGAAGAGAGTATACCTTTGGTTCATCAGCTTGCTTAATTTTCTCTGCATACTTGGTTACACTTTGTAGAAACAGCATATGTTTAATTGTTCGCTCCAATAAAGCATCAATGCTGCACTGTTATATTAATAATGACAGGAAGTAATGGGGGTCAGCCACTCTGAATCAAAGGAAACATGACAAACGGGTGGTTGACTATTACCTTTGCACCATTAGGGACAATCTCTCGTAGTTCTTTGACTCGATCTTGTATCAGTTGTCGGTCTTTTGGTCTAGGCCGGGTGCTCTCGCTGGCTCTAGCTCTTTTCTTGGCAACCTTCGTTCCCTCAGTATTGTTCGATTGACTGCCCTTGGAATTTGTTGTGTTGAAACTGCAGGTGTCATCCACAGATATATTTGCTGGTGGCACTGAAGTTGCCTTTGAGGAGCCATTTTGGACATTTCCGGATGTATAGCTGCTGGAGGCCAATGACGGGACTTGTGCATTGTATGCTGTTATGCAGTCTCGAAAAGGAAACTGAGGTAACTGATAATTTGAAACACAGTTAGCTAAAGCACTAGCTTCAGCCCCAAGTGGACCATGTCCTGCAGGTGGAGGCGCATCAGCACTGAGTAATTGTTCGACAGCAGATATGGAAAGCAAGCCTCTCTCCCTAGTTGACGATGGATGCTTATTGGCCAATTCTGTAGCAGACTCTGAGTGCACGTTGCCTAAATTTTGAAGGTTTCCTGCCAGTAGAACGTTGTCATCCCACCAATCTTGCACAAAGCTGTTAGTGCTAAGGTCAAGCATCATACTTTCTAGTAGACTGTTGTTTCCAGTACATTCCTTCATGTCACTGTTTGATGTTCCTGCAGTAGCTTCTTCAGATGTCCTATTTGGTAATTCAGGACATGTACTATCAGGTGAGAGAAGCTTCACACATTCTCCAGTGTCAGGTATCAGAGATTGTTTATGCATGAGGGCATGATGTGGTGTGAGGCAATTATCTTGGATTTCAGAAACACAAGGGTTGCTGCTGAATGATACAGATTTACATAGAAATCTGTCACTCTCGGTCTGGAGGCATTTTCCGGATACTGTTGTAAGTGATGATGAGAAACCAGCACTGGAATAACAAAGTTCATCAAGCCTGGAATTGGGAGAGTTGGTGGTAGTGTAATGGTATGGGGGATATGGCATGTTCTGATCAGATGATTCATTTGTCATCCTATGAAGATTGTTTGAACTTTTGTATGCTGACATTATACTGGCAATAAAAGAATCAGGCACTTTGCTAGAGTTGACTTGAACTTCAGTTCTGGCATCAACATTTTGATGAAAAAAGTCAGTGACCTTATCAAATCCTTTGAGCTCATATATAGACTTGGAGTTAACAGGCATCGCCAATATGTGAGTATCAATATTGGTGTTACCAGTAACATAGGAGGTTAAATCATTTAAAGGCCTCTGTGAATTGCTCGGAGAACAGATCGAACTCCTTATAGATTCTGCTTTCTCTATATTATCCTCAAGCTTCTCACTTTGCAATGGGTTGACTGTGTTATGTACAAGAATGTCATTTGCAGATCTCAAGGAAGTGATGATAGGTTGCTGACTACATGCAAGAGAATTGATTCGGGTATTCTCCATTGAAGCGTTCTTCATCTGATCAAATATATTTCTGACCTGATTAAGAAAATCTGAGCTCCTGGGAACCTGGTGAGATGTTAGATTAGAGTCAGGTTCCAAAAAGAACTGATATGTTTGTACCCTGACAAAGCCATGTTCTGCATGCTTCAGCGATTATATTGTAATTCTGAAGTTAGCAGTTCCTTATGCTCTCTGGTGAGGTGGGCTATTATTACGAATTTCATTAAGAATTGAGATATCAATCAAGAAACGCGTAATGAATGTTGAACTATTATACTGTTGATGTTTGCTTGACACAAAGCAAGTTAACAACTCATCTGTTGACAATTGATAAAGACAACACTGACATGAGGGCGCAAAGACTGTATTGTGGAGTCTTCAAGAAACTAACCTTCCGAAAGGAACCAAATTGCACCAATCCCTGCAACTGAAGAGGTAATACTGCAATGGTCTGCATATAAGGTTCCACCCTTCAGTATCCAATTTGATATTAGACAAGATAAACAAACACTCAAAGCTGGTCTCTTTATGAAATAAAGGTTGTGTAATTTTTCAGGAAAGAAACAAGGGAATGAGAAACACCAACCTTTATTCCATTCAGGAACTGGTATTGCCACCACGTATAACCCTGAAGAAGGGAAGCTTTCGATTTGTTAAAATCAAGTATCTGCTTTAGTTGTTAAAAGAAATGGTAGCACAAGTGATAATGAATGTAAGGAAGAGGTCAGAAGAAACAAAAATTATTCTGAATGCTTTAGTGGATTTTCAGTTATTCATCTATATAATTTTCTAGACACGGTAAAAGAGCTGTAAACTCAGGCCAAAGCGTAAATGGTTGTTCAACATTCTTAATTTTGCTTTGCTGATCGTGCCAAAAGCCCAAAACAAGAGAACAGATTTATACCTCAAATAACTCTCGGTTATCTGCGTGGCTTGTCTGGTTCAACGCGTTGCAAGTAGCATCGTATATCCATTGACACTCACCGCTTATTAGAGCTTCTCCTATGATGCTGAAACCAGAGAACATATGTTTTACACTGTATATTAATGGAAAGCCAAGAAGCACTTGCAAAAGAAACAGAGTCAAAAGCAATAACACAAACATGGTTTATAAATGAAAAGATATTAGTCAAATCAAAGTATCAAGCTAGCTAAACAAAATGGAGAAACCATGTTCTACCTTTTTTTTCAGGAAAAATGTATTCTCAGCAATGAACAAACTCATAGGATTTTAGGACAGTGTTAAACTGAAGGTTTTCTTGAGATAAGAGAAACAGACACACAGGAAGCATGGCGATTGGTGATTGAACCTTTACGGAGCTAAATAAATCCTACTGTGAATTACCAGTGCAGCCATCAGGGTGGAAAAGGGTCTTATCAAGACTGAATATAACATTAACGTGCCCGTATCGCCGGTCCAATTGAAATATCAAGATAAAATGTCAGGCATATATAACCAGATATCCATACCCTTCCCCAATAATATGAACTTGACCGAGCATCTTCTCAACCACTGTTTTAGCCTCATCTTCGGAGTATCTCTCCCCCAATGTAAGCAACCTGGCATCAAACGCGGTACCAGTCAGTATTCTCAAAACATGTAGTAGGAGCAACTCCCTAGAAAGAAAACGTGGCTACTGCACAGCACACACCACCACTGGAAGGTACAAGACAAAACAAAATAGGAATCAAAAAGCAAAAGTTGGACAACGAGTGACACGATGCATCATGTCCGAAGGAAAAAAGAGACATCCAAAAAGAGGAGACACGTCTTCCTGTCAAAATTTGATGGGATCACAATGTTTTGCTCAAAAAAGTTGAGGAATGGACGCAGCTTTCTGCAACCATGCTTGTCACTCGGCAAAGTTTAAAGGAACAGAAGGAGAACTCAGTCATGTCTCCCTTCCTAAATGCAATGAGAATAGCTATTTGCAACCGTGCGAACCCTTTACAAAAACTCTCGATTAGCAATAGCCAATAGGCATAGCTTCCTCTTCTGGTCGCTGTGTGCTGCGTGAATGATGTGAAAAGAATAGGGATTTGGATGCAAACTTCTGACAGAAAGAACAGAAAAGAGCGCCACGTTCTTGAAATGCTTCTATTTGTGATCCTACACATGATACGGCTAGGTCGCATGAACTTCTCGATAACTATCTACTTCTTACTGAATATGCTAAGGATGGATTGAACTTTTAGCCCGTAAGATCTAAAGGCAGATTAACGTGAAACAAGCAACCGGAAGAACCAAGAACAGGAAAATCTCACAAATTCCCAACCAATCGGAAGCTAACCAGAGAAATGACCTAGCTACATGCACCGCCAGCAAACACCACTATCTATCACCCAATCTATACTCAGACGGCTCACCGAGGGTCGTGGGGATGGAAGCGCCATACGGCCGCGTACGACCACCCTCCGGCGCGGCACAACGCCCCCAGCGCCGCCTCCATGGGTTTCCGGAAGCCGGCCGGCCGGGGACGACGCGACGCGAGCGGTGGCGCGCGGAAGCGGAGGGCGTCGAGGCGTCGGGGAGGGGCCTGATAAATACTCGGGCACGGATGGATACGGCAGACTTGCTTGTAGTAGGCTGCGGAGAGAGAATTTTGAGAAAGAGACGTCCAGTACGGCGACGGCACACGGGCACAGGCGCGTTGGGGAGAAAGCAAAGCTATTTCGCCCCGTTTCTTCAACTGTTCTACTGGGAAAACGGAGGCTGTGTCGTGTGCGCGATGAATGCTACTGGTTCTGACCACGGAGGGTGAAGGTAGCCTTGCACCAAAATACTGAGAAAATATACGACAAAAAGCACACAACCAACCAAAATCAGATGGGACTGTTAAGAGTAAAGAGGAAGAAAAGGAGAAAATGACATGTATGCATAACGAAATGGACTGCAAAATCTTCCGCAAGCTTATGGATGAATGGAACCGGTGGGCACCAAGGTTGTAACTAATAAAGGTCTAAAGCAGCAACCTTTTCCTGAAAAGACCGGACCACTGATTCATACCTATGTTCTCTGTCAAAACTCTTTTATTTTATTACTATCATTTTACCCGAATAACTATTTCATTGGCAGGTCAAAGAAGTCGTCTACAGCTAGCTTTGTACAGAAGAAAGTGTTAGTTCTCCTTTCAAAAAAGATTTACTAGTACTAGAAGCTATTTGCATTCTTTGGTCCCCTCAAATTCTAGTGGACGACCTTGACAGAAAATTATTTTGGACACCAATTTCTACGCACAGTGCTAGTAATCTCATGGTGAATTTATAATATCACCAAAGCAATTCTATGATAAATCATTTCTAAGTGGTCTATCTAAATACTCATAAAGATAAGAGATGGTATTGCCTTTCTTTTTGCTAGAGAATGGAATGCTATCAGTCGCATACTCTTCCATGAGTCAACTAACATGTAGTAGGACTAAATGTTGTCTCATTATTCCAGCAAGATTTTCTCCATGCATCTTCATTACCGTTTCTCTGCTACAATGAGCTCTGCTGGCTGCCTGGTTCTTACTTACCTGATTTACCTCTCTAATATCAACGAGAAGACAATGTCTAGATGAGTATAGAAGTAGGATTTGTAAAACAAGTATATACATCGATTTGTCAGAGAACAGAATGAGCCATCTCTGCACCAGTCCTCCAACCCTATAGCAGCGATGTATATACTTGTTTTACCAGCGCATGCAGAAGTGCTCAGCAATGTGCATGCATGTGAGCGCATCATCACCTTTCCTGATGACCCTCCAGTCCGTGTGATCTCTCATTCCCTTTCCTCTAGGGGGGTTAAGTGGTTAACCTAACCTTCCCGCCATCCCAGCCACAGCCTCCCAGAAGCATGCATGTGACCGGCGACCTGTTCACATCGGGCATCGGGCATGTGTTTGTGTGTGTGATCGCAGATGGCAGGGGTGTGGCGGTACAGGCCCACTGCCCCATCAGCCGGGAGTGGAGAGATCGATAGAGATGGCGCAAGGCCCCACGCAATTGTAGGAATCTTGACCGGGGAAGATCGCCGCGGCCGCGCCATCAGGGCAAGCCCAAGGAGTGAGACCATGATGCGTGCGCGGAGATTCCCAGACATTCCATCGGGCCAAAGGCTGGCCATGATCAGCCGAGCTGTCTCCGTGCATAGCTCGCTCTCTCTCTCTCTCCCCTCTCTGATCTCAGAGCTCATGGCGTGTTAGCGTGTACGGACGCTGGTGCGAGGAGGCCTTTTCAGATCGACGATGGCTTTCGTTTCTGTGCTGCTGTGCTAAAAAATGGTTTAGCTATGGCCATCATGTGAAAGTGCTGTTGCTAATAAGCCAATCATGCATGTGTGGTCACCTATGGCTATGGCTGAGAGCCGCCCTACCAAAGGAATATTTCTAGGGTTTCCTTCCCCTTTTGCAGGGGATGTCTGCCACTTGGTGATGATGGTCTCCCTTGGTGTGTCATCGTCTCATCGATCGACATGCCCCGCGTTGCCCCCTAGCTAGCCTAGCTAGCTACAGGCCCACTAACTCTTGTTTGCACATCGGTAATGGCAAAACAGGGACGGGAATTGAGAAGAACACGAGGAGGACGAGAGTGGACGACGGTGACATTTACATCAACAAAACTTCTTTTCACTTTTAACCCAAAGGAAATTAAACTTGTTTTCACATATGGTCAGAGAGTATGTGTTGTGCAACTGCAAGTAAGGGTCGTTGAGATGACCTCATACAAGGGCAATTGTTCCATGGTTATGAACGAGGGAGAAAGTGTGTTAGTGGAGATTAATTGTAGCTATAACCAACTATATGTATGGTTAGCAGGTTATGGGTAGCTAGTACGTACTGATCAGTCGACCACACTTGGACCAAGCACACCTCCCCATCATTTTTGGCACTAACCAAGCTATACCTAGGCCTATAATTCTGTCTCATGAAAGCTTTCCTAGTATTCCCAGGCAAGGTCAATGTCCCAATCACAGCCAATGCAAAAACCCTTTCCCGCTAGAGCTTTCGATCATTCTTCCCTCACAGTGAAACAATTGCATCACCAAAACAAGATGATTTCAGCTTGAGGACAGATGGTGAAAGGAAAAAAAGAACACTGCAATTTCTGGGCACACCCTAACCCTATGCAACTGAGCGAGCGAGCCTGCTGCAGCTTTAGGCCTGGTTTGGTTTCATTGACTTATTTTTAAGCAAGTGTCACATCAATGTTTAGATACTAATTAGGAGTATTAAACGTAGACTATTTACAAAATCCATTACATAAGTGGAGGCTAAACGGCGAGACGAATCTATTAAGCCTAATTAGTCCATGATTTGACAGTGTGTTGCTACACAAAACCTTTGTGAATCGAGGATAGCCGGGGAGTGATAGATTCGGCGTGCAGGTAAAGACTTCACTTATGTGCTGCATTCTGTACAAGCTGTCTGTATTAAAAGAGTTAACAGTCAATCACTAAATACTCTCACACTTGGAGCGGAAGTAGTCAATGTTATCTATTTAGACAATAAGTAGCGCCTGCCGAGCGAGGGTAAATTTAAAATGATCACGATATAGCAGCAGAAAGAATAGAAACAAATATAAAACGTCTTGTACAGAGATAACTATAATAGAGGTGGTAGTGGTATCAAAG
>NC_028456.1:27342123-27419520 GCF_000263155.2 Setaria italica | reverse complement strand
CAACAAATTGAATTGAATTTGAACGACAGTCTTTGACCCTGAAGTCACTGATATGACAAAGAAGTAATGGATTTTGTAATTAGCCTACGTTTAATACTCCTAATTAGTATCTAAATATTGATGTGACACTTGCTTAAAAATAAGCAAAGGAACCAAACACCCCCTTAGTTTGTTGCCCTCTCTGTAGCTGCTGCCACCTAGAAAGTCGCCGTGACTTCTTTGGTGGTGGCAGTGGCTGAGGCTCACTGGCACTTGTACAAGTATCAATTGAATTTGTTGCACGGTCCACTCGCATATTGTATATACATGCCACTGTCGCCTCGCCCCGGCCCCCTCGATGAATTACACATGCTTGATTGGATATACAATAATCACACGATATAAGTCGTAGTATATTCCGAGTGATGATAGTCGCGCACCATTAGTAGAGAAGTGCCTACCTAAATCACCTAATCCGATCTTTGATGATCACCACTCCAGATTCAGCTTTCACAGACACTAGAGGGCCGTTGTATATTTGAAATCATTCGTGCTAGTACCAATTCGTCAGGCATGATAGAATCATGACATCACATTGGTCATGCAGAGAGACAACACACTGATCTTGATGGCTAAGTACAGACCAATAATACAGTTAATATCTCCCGGTGTCTGAGTCTGACGCCGCCTTGGATGGTGAAACCGGTGGTGGATCGATCGATTGAGTAGTTCAGAGCTAGTAGCGTTAGAAGAAATCTCTCTCCATATTGTAACAAACATGGTCTCTTTAGAGATATGTTTGGCCATAGTTTGATTCTGTTGTAACTAGAGATAGAGTCCTATTTTGTTGTAACTAAATTTGGTAGTTAAATTGGCCAAACGTTATCTCTAAGAGACTATATATGTAAACTGTTATGCGGCCGATTGTGCACGCCAAATCAACACGAACTGCTCTTTGCGCCTCTGACTTGGTAATCAGAGTCTAGATTGCTTCCACTACAGATCGATCCATGGCGTCCAGCTCCAACACCTGCAACCCTCTGTTTGGCATCCAGATCACGGAGAAGCTAAGCAAGAGCAACCATGCGTTATGGCAGGCGCAGGTGCTCACCGCTATACGCGGTGCGTGCTTGGAGGGCTACATCACCGGCAAGACCGGCGTTCCCGAGGCTGAGGTCAACGGCAACCTTGTAGATGGCAAGATCGCCAAAGTTCTGAACCCTGCCTACAACAAGTGGTTCGCTCGTGACCAGCAGGTCCTCGGGTTTCTCTTCACATCCGTGACAAAGACGTCCTTGTGCAGATCGTCGCTGTAAAGATGGTGGCCCAAGCGTGGGAAGTGGTGGAAGGAATGTTCGCCGCACAAACGTGTGCCCATTCAGTGAACGTGCCTCGCGTTAGCTACTACCAAGAAGGGTGCAATGGCCATCACTGAGTACGTCAGCAAGATGAGATCTCTCAGCGGTGAGATGGCGGCTACTAGGAAGCCACTGAATGAGGAAGAAATCATCGCCTACATTCTCAATGGGTTGGACCCTGAGTTCAATCCATTGGTGTCCGCCGTCATGACAAGGGTTGAGCTGATCTCGGTGGCTAAGCTGTGAGCTCCTTAGCTTCGAGAACGGCTTGACATCCAATATGGGGCGGGCTCCTCCGTCAACTCCGTCAACAAGATGCGCAGCAATGGATCAGGCGGCTGTGGCCAAGGGCGTGGACTGCCCAGTGGCTGCAGCAATCGCGACGGTGGATCAGGAGGACGCGGGCGTGGACACAGCCACGGCAATCAGCTGTCACGCCCCTTCTACGGCAACCAGCAGCGCAACCAAGGAGGCTCCAGTGAAGGGTGTCCCCTCTGCTAGGTATGCTTCAAGAAAGGTCATATGGCTCATGAATATTGGCATCGCTATGATGAGAACTGCACCCCCGATGAGCGTCTAGTCGCCACCACCATAGGAACCTACAGTCTAGACACCAACTGGTATACCGACACTGGGGCAACAGATCATGTCACAAGCAACCTTGAGAACCTTTCCGTCCGCGACAAGTACAATGGCAATGAGCAGATTCACACGGCCAATGGTATAGGTACGAAGATCATTCACATCGATACATCTATTGTTCCAACCCACACTCGTGATTTACATCTTAATAATGTTCTTCACGTTCCTTCGACTACTAAGAATCTTGTTTCTGTTCATCGCCTTGCTAAGGATAATTCTACTTTTCTTGAATTTCATCCAAATTATTTTTTTGATAAAGGATCAAGCCACGAAGACCACGATCCTTAGAGGGAGATGCCACAAAGGACTCTATCCCCTTCCTTCGATTCATCCCAGAAAGCAGGCTTTTGAAGTTGTGAAGCCATCTCTTGCAAGGTGGCATAGTCGTTTGGGTCATCCTTCCTCCCTTATTGTTACTAGAATAGTTAGTAGCAACAATTTACCTTATTTCATCGAGTCCAATAAACAATCAGTTTGTGATGCTTGTCAAAAGGTAAAAATTCATCAATTGCTTTATCCCAAGTCATCTAGTTCATCTAGCTCTCCCTTGGAACTTATTTATTCTGATGTTTGGGGTCCTACACCAGATTCTATTGGAGGAAGGAAATATTATGTTAGCTTTATCGATGATCATAGCAAGTTTGTTTGGATTTATCTTCTCAAGTCTAAATCTGAAGTTTTTCAAAAGTTTAATGAGTTCCAAAGCATGGTAGAGAGGTTGTTCGATCGGAAAATTAAAACTATGCAAACTGATTGGAGCAGGGAATATCAAAGACTTCACTCCTTTTTTGAGAAAGTTAGCATCTCTCATCACGTCTCATGTCCTCATGCACATCAACAGAATGGATCTGCAGAACGAAAACATCGACACATTGTTGAAGTTGGCCTAGCTCTTCTAGCTCATGCATCTATGCCTCTTAAATTTTGGGATGAAGCTTTTCTTGATGCTACTTATCTTATAAATAGAATTCCTAGAAAGGTTATTAATTTTGAAACTCCTCTAGAGCGCCTCTTCCATCAAACACCAGATTATTCATCCCTTAGAGTGTTTGGGTGTGCGTGTTGGCCTAATCTCCGTCCATATAATAAACACAAGCTTCAATTTTGGTCTCAGCAATGTGTTTTCCTAGGCTATAGCCCTCTCCACAAGGGGTTCAAGTGCCTAGATGTGGCTTCAGGTCATGTTTGTATCTCAAGAGACGTTATCTTTGATGAAAATGAATTTTTCTTCTCCAAGTTGCGTGCAAATGCAGAAGCTCACCTCCGTTAGGAAATTTCCCTTCTTCTTGAACATCTTCTTAATCCTACCTTTTCTAGTGTTGGGGCGAAACAATTAGATACTGATGCGTCTGATTTTCTTGATTCTACTAATGATTCTGGTGAAAATTTGGATGAAAATAGTGGCTCTGACACAGCAAATAACGATGCAGGGAGGCAAACCAGTTCTAGCATGACCACCGAAGCTGATCCGGCATCAGCTCTGGTGCCAGATTCAACAGGATCGCCCTCGGGATCCGAGGCTATCCTGCCTGAGCAGCCGACCACGTGCCTGTCTTCCGTAGCGCCCGAATCTACGCCCGCCACATCACCCTCCGTGCCACGTCGAAGCGCGTCTCCACCCGCGGAGGAGCGGGTGCGCCTACCAGACGTAGCCATGCGCCCTGGGCTGGTCGGGAGCACCATGGGAATGGAGATTCTCCCACCACCACATGCAGGATCTTCTGCACCACCGAAGGAGCTACTTCATCTGTTGTTGCTGACCATCCAGCACCTAAGGTATCACATCCCACGACTCGGCGTCAAGGAGGAATTCGCAAGGAGAAGGTATATACTGATGGCACTGTTAAGTATGGTTTTCTTATTGTTTCTGGTGAACCGCGTAATCTAGATGAAGCCATGAATAGTAAAGATTGGAAAGCTACTATGGATGATGAGTATATAGCGTTGATAAAAAAATAAGACTTGGCATTTGGTTCCACCTAAGAAGGGGTTAAACATAATAGATTGCAAGTGGGTGTATAAAGTTAAGAGCAAATCTGATGGGAGTCTTGATAGATATAAAGCTCGCTTGGTTGCAAATGGGTTCAAATAAAGGTATGGAATAGATTATGAGGATACTTTTAGACCAGTTGTTAAAGAAACAACTATCAGAATCATATTATCAATTGTTGTGTCTAGAGGATGGTGCTTGCGTTAATTTGATGTGCTGAATGCCTTCCTTTATGGACTTCTAGAGGAGGATGTGTATATGAAACAACCTCCTGGGTATAAAGAAAAGTCTATGACTGGGTATATTTGCAAGCTAGATAAGGCTCTCTACGGTCTAAAGAAAGCTCCAAGGGCTTGATACTCGAGGTTAAGTTCTAAGCTCCAAAGTCTCGGGTTTAAAGCATCAAAGGCAGATATGTCACTTTTCTTCTATAATAAAGGAAACATAACTATGTTTATGCTTATATACGTTGATGACATTATTGTTGCTAGCTCTTCTCAAGATGCAGTCGCATGTCTGTTACAAGATCTCAGTAAAGACTTTGCTCTAAAAGATCTTGGTGAATTACATTATTTTCTTGGTATTGAGGTGAACAAGTTAAAGGATGGGATTTTGCTAACACATGAAAAATATGCTAATGATGTGTTGCATAGAGTGGGCATGATGAATTGCAAGCCTGTGACTATACCATTGTCCACCTCTGAGAAGCTTTCGGCACATGAAGGGTCATTGCTTGGACCGAATGATGTTACAAACTACAGAAGTGTTGTTGGTGCTCTCTAATATTTGACTTTGACCTAACCAAATATTTCCTATTCAGTTAATAAGGTGTGTCAATTTCTTCATGCATCAACTACTATACATTGGATGGCGGTCAAAAGAATTTTGAGGTACTCGAAATACACAACTAATATTGGGTTGAAGATTTGCGGAACCAATTCTTTGCTTGTAAGTGTTTTTTCAGATGCAAGCTGGGCTGGTTGTACAGATGACAGACGGTCAACAGGTGTCTTTGCTGTGTTCTTAGGAACTAATCTTGTGTCATGGAGTGCACAAAAATAAGCTACAGTTTCAAGATCAAGTACTGAAGCTGAGTATAAGGCAGTAGCTAATGCAACTGCCGAGGTGATGTGAATTCAAACTTTACTCTATGAATTGGGAATTCAAGTGCCGAGAGCTGCAAAATTGTGATGTGACAATATTGGAGCTAAGTATCTTTCTGCTAATCCAGTTTTTTATGTAAGAACTAAACATATAGAAGTGGACTATCATTTTGTGCTGAGAAAGAGTAGCAAGGAAGTTACTTAACATAGAATATATTTCTACAGAGGATCAAATTGCTGATGGGTTTACAAAACCGCTTACTGTTCGGCATTTGGAAATTTTCATGAACAATCTTAATCTAGGAAGTTCAGATTAAGGGAGAGTGTTAGAAGAAATCTCTCTCTCCATATTGTAACAAACCTGGTCTCTTTAGAGATATGTTTGGTCATAGTTTGATTCTGTTGTAAACTAGAGATAGAATCCTATTCTGTTGTAAATAGATTTGGTAGTTAGCTTGACCAAACGTTATCTCTAAGAGATTATATATGTAACCTGTTATGCGGCCGATTGTGCACACCAAATCAACACGAACCGTCGTACCCCAGGATCGTGTTCCTCCACACTCTTTGCGCCTGACTTCTTTCAAGTAGCACTACTGGTGTAGGTGCACGAGGAGTATACGACAGCAATAGGGCTTGTAGCTGTCGCTGGGTCGATGACCGGCCAGCTCCATGCCGGCCGCAGGATACACATCGACCGCCGCCCGCCGGCTCCTTGCCGGCACGCACGACCGCCCGGGGCTCGTAGTGCATGTCCCTGTGCCGTGCTGCTCACGACGTCGATCCAAGCTAGCGGCTAGTGTGGTGCTTGTGCTACGTACGCGCGGGTAGTCGTTCAAACATGTCGGCTCTGTAGTATCTCCATCGCATTCGCATCGATCGACCGTGTCTGAGTGACACAATGATAAGGCCAATTATAGCAGAGGCCGAAAGGGATCGGGCTGATCCCGATCGCTCGCGCTGGAAGCTTGCATTTGGATTTTGAACGAAGCAGGGTCGTCGATCAGTTCGGGACCATGCGTCGATCGGTGCATCGATTTGAACGTAACTGGCAGCCTCCGTAGGTAGTGAGCAGCCGGCTTGCCATGGCTACTCGATCGGTTGCCATTACCACTTGCAGGCAGCATGGATCAAAGGTAGGTGTTGTTTTCGTGCCCGGGACGTGAGGACATCCGCGTCCGTGTATCACGGGCGATATTTGGCGAGGCAGGCTGGGACGAAGACAAAGCCAGCCATGCGCAACCTCACGCTCTCACAGGGCTGGTCGATCTCCGTCCGGCTCTGACAGATCATCACAAGGCGGCCGGCCGGCCGGCATGCGCGGATGGCCTCGTACCCACGTCTGATGGATGAATGGATCCTTGCTATTGTTTGGGCGTGAGTAGCGTAGCTGTACTCATCTATCGGTCCCTCGCGGCACGGCACCGCGGGATGCGGGATCTGCTGCGCCCAGCGCCGGCAGCCCAGCCGGCGTTGGAGCCTCTGCTGCGCAGTGCCAAGTGCGAACGGACAACGGAGAGGAGTAGAGAGGACCATGAAACAGAGGGGAAGCTAACCAGAGGTCCACGGCACCGAAACAGGCCCAGGACAGGACCAATATTGGCTCGATCCATTATCATCTCTCTCTCTGCGTAGCCGAGCATCGCACGGCCCATTTTGTCCCGGTCGAACACATTACATGAGCCCACCGACCATAATGCAGCCCACCCCCATGAAACATTTTGCAAACTGAACACTATTCGATCTTGGGGAATTTGTCCGTGGGACATTGCAAATTGACGGTTTTGTGTAGAGCACACTGTCAAAGTTGATTCTGTTTCCAGCACATCGTGACATCATGGTTTGGTTTGCAACACATTGTATTGAATAAGTTAATCATTTCCTGCTGAGATAGCGTCTAAAAGGGCACCCTTCGTCGGGGCCCACATGTCATTTCCTTCTCCCTCACAGCTCTTTCCTTAATCCATCCCCCCCCCCGCCGGCTTCTCTTCTTCTCCTGTCGCCGACCTCCTGTTCTGCTGATGGTCTGCAGCTCTGCACATGCAGGAACTCCTTCACACAGTTCGGGCACTTGCACTGCCTGCCGCTGTCACCTGCTCCCCGCGAGCCGTGCCGCCCGAGTTAAACACCGCCGAACGCCACGAGCTGAGCCGCTCGAGCTCCCCGTTGCCGCTGCCTGAAGATGCCCCGCCGCGAGCCGCGCCGACGCCGCCTGATCTTTCCCCGCCACGAGCAGCGCCACCGTTGATGCCGCCCGAGCTAGCCCCACCGTTGATGCCGCCCGAGCTAGCCCCACCGTCGCTGCTGTCTCGCTCGCGAGCTTGCCACCGCCGCCGGCGCGCACTCCTGCCGCCGCCCGCGCACGACATCTGCCGCCGCCCGCGCGCGACATCTGCCGCCTCCATTCGCGGGCGAGCCGTCCTTTGCCACCCACGCGAGCTACCGCTGCACGCTGAGCCATCGTGTAGAGAGGAGAGACGAGAAGGGAGAGGCCAGCAGAGAGAGAAGAGAGCTGCGGCGGAGAGGAACAGGGGAGCAGAGAGAGGGGAGGTAGAAGATGACGTGTGGGCTCCAGCGGAGGGCACAATGGTCTATTTACCTATCTGCTTAGCTGAAAATAATTAGTTTATTCAATGTGGTGTGTTGTAGATTAAATCACAGTTTCACGATGTGTTGAAGACAAAATCAACTTTGGTGATGTGTTGAAGACAAAACAGCACTTTCATGGTGTGCTGTAGGCAAATTTCCCATCGATCTTTCGAACATCGGTCTTCATTTTGGTAGTAAGTGGTAACCAGAAACTTTGTTGAATGCCGCTCTTCCGATGTCCGGGCTTGATCGGCGCTGGATCGCGTGTACCATTTTCACGATCACGTCACGCTGCACCACGACGTCGTTTATAGGGCGATAAGTGCTTGCAGAGCGCAACCCCAACCATCGTTAGACGTTAGGTTACTGATTCGAACGCAAAGGTGATGGATAAGTCCGTTGTGCCTTTAATTTAAACAAAGCAAAAGATCGTTGAGACGGTGATCTTCTGATGACCTAATTCTGGTGCTGTAAGGGCAGTCCCAATGGGACATTGATGATAGTTTCTATCCCTCTTAATTATCATGCCAACTAAGCAATTTGCTGATGTGGCAGTAGATTTATTATGGAGAGAGAGAAACCATTTCTTAGAGAGGAAACTAAGTCCTCACGTGCACCAATGAGCCAAGAAACCAGCGATTCTGTATTGGGGAGACCCAAGTAGTTTCTTCTTAATTACTGCAGGATCCTTTGCGCTTGCACCGCTGCTAGAATCTGGTACTAGAAGGGAGAATGATTGGTTGGATTTTTATTTAGACTCTAGATAAAAAAGTTGCATTGTGAAGGATGATTTCTTGATACAATATCCTAGACTATGGAAACTAGGTTGGACTGCCCTAAAACATTTCCGTTCAGTGGTAGGCCAAGGAGACACCGGGACGCCTGCTGGGCCTTATACAGCTTCAAACCCGACCGGCGCTGCATCCAAACAATGAAAAGAGGAGTGCTGCACACCGCAAGGCCCCGACCATTTTTCAGAATTGTAATTAGCGCTCCATTGGATCTAAGGATTCTCGTTGCTCCATAAATTCACATGAATTTTAGATGGTTTCTAAAATTTTAGATGGCTCCATCAAAATAGGCCATTATTTTTGCTTTCATAATTTATTTCATTCCGTAGGATTTTAGAAAATCAATTTTAATTATTTGTCAGCCCGAATTTATCCAAGAAAACTTATAGTAATAATTCCTTTTCTAATAATTAAAAAATATAGTCTTTGTTTTTTTTAAAAAAATCATGGTACACCTCAACCTTACAATAATAAGTCCAAGATTGAGTTCATCACATCAAACATGGTAATACTTGATAAACAAGGTAAATGGCATTTATATCACTAAATTGTGTGGCTAAGTAATTGTTTTCCTTATATTTATGGAAGGAGGTACGTACTTAGCTAATCGACGAAGGAATTGAAACGCCTTAGCCCTAACATCAAATGTATCAGCGTGATTTCTGACCCCCTCATCAATGGCGCGCTACTCAGTTCATTTTTAAAAACATGATGTCATATATTTAAAAATGGATATAGTACTAGCCAAACACTGTACCAACCATGCATAACGCATAGGCGAACCCACTAACTTGCTTACAAGTTGATTACCAAAACTTTCTTAAACAAGGAAGATAAGCAGCCCCCAGACAGATGATTTGCATATGAGTGGGCTAAATAAAGCTTCTTTTCCTTTTTAGCTAGGTTGTGTCATTGTGTGTTGTGCGCTTACCAAAAAAACGTGACATATCTAATCAAGTTGGGGAAAGCTAGCTAAACCTTTTTTGGGCACTACTGCATGCAAAGCTCGGGCGATCTATGCACCAACCGCATATCTGACGTGGCACATGACTTATTGACTTGTCAATGCATCGTCACTTGTGTTGCTCCACGTAGGCATAGACGCATGTATTTCGCCTCCCAAGCTAGTGACACGTGCCAGGTTGGTGAGCTGTGGGCATGTGCGATGTATCTCTAGGTTGGGGTGTAAAATAAGAAGGTCTCCAGTCAGTGTGCCAAACCTAAAAGATGGATGAGGATGATGATGTATATATAGCAACCGCAATTCTTCAGAGCTTGTGCGCTTACCGAACTAAGATAACCTGATGAGAACCTAAAATACTGCATTTCTTAAGGACTCCAAATGAGTGTTGCACGACATCCACATTTTTTCCCTTCTCCTTTTTTTTCTCATCATTTTGTTCGGCTCACATCATTTCCAGAGGGATCCTATCCGTATGTTTATCGATTTAATTATTTTTTCTTGTACACGGGAGCAATTAATATAAAATCACAACATTATATTTGTCTCAAGTATCAATAGCTTAACAGAGTCATGCTGAACATTAAGATCACAACCAGGTTTATGTACCCAATTTGTAGGGGAGTACCCGTAAAAGAAAATATTGTAGGGGAGAAGAGATTCTTTGAAACCACAACGCTTCGTCACGAGTAATCGCTAGCGTTCACCGACACTTTAGCCGGTAAAAATTAGCCCATGGTGATTGAAACAGGGACCTAAAAATTTTTATTTCATTAGTCCTTCAAACCTAGCTTTATAAGGGCTAATTTCAGAGACCACGCCTGCGAAAGATCAAAATACCCTATCTTCATAAGGAGGAGCGCCAATTGCTGTCTAGCACTAATATAACTTATCCCATCTATCCCAAAAGTGGTAGCGCTCGTGCTTGTACACCCAGATCGGTTTGTCAACAGCAAACCTACTACTGAATAGACAATGTGTCCCTCTTTTCTGATTCCCGGTTGTGGCACCGTATACATTCGATGATTATTCCGTGACAACAGAGGAAGAAAACGAGAATGTGAATATGTGACTGTGTGAGGGCATGCCAATTCGTTCCTCGCTCTCGCCAAACATATTGTACCGCTGTACTTGTACAGCCGGTACGTCCTTTTGCGTGTTCTCACGCCAACAATTGCTGCCTTCTGTACTGCCCCATTTCCATTTGTACTCACTTTGTCTCTTAGCCCTGTTTAGTTCCCCTCAAAATTCCAACTTTGACACTGTGTAAAAAAAGATTCCCCATCACATTAAACTTGCGGTATATGCATGGAGTACTAAATGTAGACGAAATCAAAAACTAATTGCACAATTTTGTTGTACTTTGCGAGACGAATCTTTTAAGCCTAATTAGTCAATGTTTGGACAATAATTCACAAATACAAACGAAATGCTATAGTTACGCATTTATGGCAAAATCCCAACTTTAGCACTCCCAAATTGGAAACTAAACAAGACCTTAATATTAAGCGAGCTGGTCAAACTTTTTAAACTTGACAATATTTGTAGAAAATATTAGCAACATTTATATTTTTAAATAAATTTATTATGAAGATAGGTTCAACTATCTATCTAATGATACTAATTATGTACCATAAATATTAATATTTTTATATAAGTCGATTACGTTGAACGCGACAAATAAAAACGATTATGCATCCTTTATGAAACCGTGCATGGTCCATGTATGCATGGATATGCGTACAAAGAAGCGGCATGGTGCTTTTAAGTTTGTGCGCAAAGGTCGGTCAGCACCTCCACCTTGAGAGACGACCGTGGCCTAACATCAGCCTCTCTCTCTCCTAGTATGCCACTATATATAGGTGCCACACGTCCAGATTCTTGCACATCCCATCCCAAAGCAGGAGCAACAAGAGCATGAGCCTAGCCACCTGAACCTAGCTAGGGCTCCAGCGCGCCAGTCGCCACTCCACCTCCATCCCCATTCTGCCGTGTGATTGTGAAGCTGCAAGAGTCAGGGCATATATGGAGATGGCCGCGGCGAAGCCGGCGCAGAACGGGCGGCCGACGCCTAGTGCCCCGGAGTGGCGGGTGACGGTGGCTGAGGGCGCGTCGGTGACGGTGGAGCACGAGGCCGGCCGGGCCGCGCGGGCGTGGGCGTGGCTGGTCGCGCGATTGCTCGCGTTCGGGGACAAGGCGCTTGGGTTCGGCGGGCGGGTCTGGAGGATCGGCGCCGACGACCCCCGGAGGGCTGTGCACGGCCTCAAGGTGGGCCTCGCCCTCGCGATGGTCTCCGTGTTCTACTACACCAGGCCCCTATACGACGGCGTCGGCGGCGCCGCCATGTGGGCCCTCCTCACGGTCGTCGTCGTCTTCGAGTACACCGTCGGTGAGTTTGCATGACATGCACGGGAATGCGGGATTAACGTTCTTTGGTCAAGCATGCATGCACAACGTGCCACATACAGTACATTCGGAAACTGGTCAACATACACTGTGACCTGACGAACTTGGTCAACATGCATGGGCGTGTGCGCAGGTGGCTGCGTGTACAAGGGGTTCAACCGAGCCATCGCCACGGCCAGCGCCGCCGTGATCGCGCTTGGCGTGCACTGGATCGCCAGCAAGTCCGGCGACAAGTTCGAGCCGTTCATCCGCAGTGGCTCCGTCTTTCTGCTTGGTACGTAACCTAGACCAAATCGATGCATGAGTAGCCCGAAAAACATGCACGTATGGCGTATGGTATGACACTCTATGACTAATAACACGGCGAAACTTGCAGCCGCGATGGCGACGTTCTCGCGCTTCATCCCGACGGTGAAGGCGCGGTTCGACTACGGCGTCACCATCTTCATTCTCACCTACAGCCTGGTGGCGGTGTCGGGGTACCGCGTGGGCGCGCTGGTGGCGTTGGCGCAGCAGCGGGTGTGCACCATCTCCATCGGCGTCTCCATCTGCTTCGCCATCTGCGTCCTCATCTGCCCCGTGTGGGCCGGCCAGGAGCTGCACCGCGCCACAGCGCGCAACATGGAGAGCCTCGCGGGCGCCCTCGAGGCCATCGTCGAGGGCTACTTCCTCGCCGACGCCGCGGAGGAGGAGGCGAGCGGCGACAAGCGGCCGTCGTCCTCCAATGCGACGGAGGGGTACAGGTGCGTGCTCAACTCCAAGGCGTCCGAGGACTCGCAGGCCAACCTTGCGCGGTGGGAGCCCCCGCACGGCAGTTTCGGCTTCCGCCACCCGTACGGCCAGTACCGGAACGTCGGCGCCGCCATGCGCCACTGCGCCTACTGCGTGGAGGCCCTGGCCGGCTGCGCCCGCTCGGCCGAGGCCCAGCCGGCGGCGCCGCACGGGGGGCACTCCAGGCGGCACCTCGCCGGCGCGTGTACGCGGGTGGCGGCGCTGTGCGCCAGGGTGCTCAGGGAGGCGTCAGCCTCCGTCACCTCGATGACGGCGTCTGGGATCCTGGACTTCGCCGTCGCGGACATGAACGCCGCCGTGCAGGACCTGCGGGACGACCTGAGGGCGCTCCCGTCCGGGCTGCTGCTGGCCGGGGCGGGGTCGGCGGCGTCTACGGCGCTGCTGGTGGACGCGGCGCAGCTGTTCACCGTCACCTCGCTGCTGATAGAGGTGTCCGCCAGGGTCGAGGGCGTTGTGGACGCCGTCGACACGCTGGCCAGCCTCGCGAACTTCAGGTCAGCAGATGACGGAAAGCCTGCAGAGTCCGCGACTAAGGAGCAATCCATGATCAGCTCGGACTCGGAAGAGTCGGGAGGGAATCGGACGACGATGAAGGCGCTTGAATAGGCTTGATCGAGATCATCAGGTTCTGACCACCGGAATTAATTCCACAAGACTCGAAGATGATAACTCGAGCTGGCTGGGATAATTGTCATCCTGGCCCGATCTGATGCATGGGGTTTCGCGGGTTTTTACAATTCAGTGGCATCCTCTAAGGCCTCGTTTGGAAAGTGGAAACATGATAATCCCCTCCAATCTTACACTTTCACTCTTACGAGTATACAGTTGGGAGAAATTGATGTACAAATTAGTTCACTTTTCACTCTAAAGTCTAAATCATATGTATTAGGAGGGAATGGGTTTATCCAAAGTTCCAAACAAGACCTAAAGGAGTCCTCATATTCCAGCCTATCAAAACAAAGCCCTAGCATGCCGGATCAAGGGGATGGACGTGATTGGAGCATAAAAGGTTGCGTCGTTGGACCGGTTATGAATCCTTTATCCACCAAGGAGAAGTTGAGGAGCACAGCACCATGGTTCATGGCGAATAAAACCTTCTGCTAATAATGTTTACCTCGAAGTCAATGTAAACCTGTATCTGAAGTAGAGATGGCTTCTTCCCCCTCCCCCCCCGACCGTCAGAAAAAAAAAATGTTTACCACGAAGTCAGCAGCATATCCTTTCTTGTTTTTTAGTCGAATTAAAAGCAGGATTTTTGTACTCCATGATGGAACACGAAAGTAGCAAGTGATCAAGTGAGTATAAGTCATGCGTATTTTAAAAATATAATGATGAAAGGTTACCAGATTTTCTCGGTATGCTTTCATATATGCTGCATTACAGCAATGCCCCGCACTTGGAACTCTGCAGCGACGAATGAACTCTTACCTCACGTTTTGTTGGTGCTAATTTGCTATTGCTCTCCCGCCAGTCAGCAAAAAGGAAAAAAAGAAGGAAGGAAGGAAAGAAAAGGATTTGAAATTCATTCGACTCAATCAAGTAGCTGAAGGGCAGAAAGGTTCTGGAGCAAATTCAATGGGAAGGACGTGTAGATGACGTTAGGCACACCTGAAAAAAAAACCCAGGAATGACCCAGAAAGAGTTTGGTCTGATTGACTCTGAAAGTTTGGTCAGGGTACGCTGCTTGTGTTGATAAGACAAAGGGATTTGCCCATTTGATATGGGGGGGGGGGGGGGGGTTACTTATTTATTGATTCAGCTTTACTGTATAAGTCCTCTGTGTCATGCGTTGCCTCTTGCCTGAACAAAGTCGTCTAGGTACGGTCGAAGATTCATGCAACAAAGCATCTGACCTAACTTGGTGCAATACGCTCTATTGTAAGGGTCATCCATGGAAAGCGCCGTAGTACCTAGGTGACACATGGAGGAAATTAGGACTAGATCGAATGTTATGTCCAGACCAGATTAACCCATTTTCAGACAAAAGTGAAGGGATGTGTGCAGATTTTTGGACTGAAGCTGATGCATTCAGGTTTATTCAGAGCTCCGAAGTTTTGTTTGCAGGCCTGAGAACCTGCTGCTGGTTGCCTCCAAAATTACTCCATGATACTTACAATTGACAAGACCAAGCTGTTTTTGTGTGGCCTTTTGAGCCATACATATTAACGTGTGAAAGTTTCAGAAAACTGCAGAGATGTTTTGTGGCTCAAAGGGGTGTTGTGTGGCCAGAAGTAGATTGACTGTGCCACTGCCATCCTTATAATGCAACCTGTCAGGATTACACCATCTCATTACCTGGCTAGTTTCTTCCAGAAGCAGCTGTTTCGTGTGGTCAAGATTACACCATTCTTACATAAGGCATTCAGGCTGATGCTGGAAACAATGATATATTGCTGACTTGCTGAACCTTGAGAACAAGATATAAAAATCTGAACAGAATCAATACAGCCATCTTTGTTTTATCGAAAATCAGGGAAATTGTTAATATTCAGAATTCGGTCAAACCCAATGGATGAAATTAACCAACCTACTGTACTGATGAAAGGCAACGCTTAGAAAATGATAGAAAATTCTCTTGGCTGTCTCTGTGTTCCTTCACTGAACCGAAGCATCAAGCAGATCGCACTCTCTCCCTTAGGATGAACTTCAGACACCGGTCGTGGAGAACAAATCAATTATTAGCGGATACAGAAAAAGGTGTTCGGGTTGCCAACAATCTTTTTCTTCTTTGCATCTAGATCGTTCTGAATCGCAGATGGGCTCCGCCGCCGCCTCCATGTCCGTCGCACCGCAGCTTCAGTTCAACCCCATAGCAGCTTCCAGGTGCACAGCGACTCAAGCCCGCGGCTTCCGTGGCCGCGTTTTCCTCCTCTGTCTCATTCACCTCCTTGGCACGGGGCGTTTCGGGCGGAGGAACGAGCGCCCTGGCCGCCGGCGCCGGGACATTGAGCCGGCGAGGCGGATTCGTCGTACAAGTTATTTGCAGAAAGACCCCTAAATTGATCCATGTATTTACATATGACCCCTAAATCGGATCGCGACTATTAGGGAAAGTTTGGTTCCACGTCCTACCACATCGAATGTTTAAATACTAATTATTAGGACTAAACATAAGACTAATTATAAAATTAATTGCATAGATGGAAGCTAATTCGCGAGATGAATCTATTAAGTCTAATTAATTCATGATTAGTACATATTTACTATAGCATCACATTTTCATGATTAGCACATATTTACTGTAGCATCACATTGTCAAATCATGAATTAATTAGACTTAATAGATTCGTCTCCCGAAATAGCCTCCATCTGTGCAATTAGTTTTATAATTAGTCTATTTAATTCTCCTAATTAGTATCTAAATATTCGATGTGATAACGATTAAACTTCAGTGCGTGGAACCAAACACCCCCTTAATCGCGATCCAAATATTTCCAATAAACTCCCCGCGATCCAAATAGTTTCAGAAAAACCCCTAAACCTCCGCAGTCTCTCTCGTCCGGTGACGGCGACCGCCGCCTCACCGTCGCGAATGTACTTCCACTCTTCCCATGGCTCTCTCCTTCCGCTTCCCATCCCCGCAGTATTTTCCGAGCCGGGCCACCGGCGACGAAGCGACGGCGATGTCCGCGGCGGATGGCCGTAGCCCGTAGCAGAGCCTGCCCGGCGTATGTTCGTGGGTATTGGCCGGCCCAACTCTCAGAGAATACCTCCTCCTCGTTCTCTCCTCACGTCTTCTACGCATTCGCCGGTGGCGGTCGTCCGTCGGATTAGAAAGTTTCGAAACCGGAACACCCTGCCCCCTCCCTGGCCACCCCTTTGCTTTTGCTATCTCTTCAGCCTTAGCTGAATCTGTTCACACTGAATTGATTAATTCAGTTGCACTTTGGGAATCCTCGGTGATCCCTGATTAGAAAGGATGCAAAGCCCTTTCTATTCATTCCCTGCCCTCTCTTATTTCTTTCACTGGCTTTATAATGGAGCTGAGCCCAGAAGAGTGCATGCAGAGCAAGAGCAGATCAACGTTCTGCTGTTGCAGTTGTACAGTTCACATCCACACCACCGTTCACGGCTGATGTAGTGGTGCACTGCAAGATGAACTGATGAAGTCGTCCACCCAGTTTGAAACATTCATGCTACTAGTATCTGACTTTTGATTTGGTTGTGGTCATCAAGAAGATGGACACTTTGTCTCTTTTGCGCGATTAAATTTTTGTGCTCAGAGATTCCGATTCAGACTGAATTACAAACATATGCAGATTTATGGATTGAACTCGACGTGTTCAAGACATCTTTCACGGGTTAAATTTGTTTGCAGGCCCGTTCGTTCCCCCAAAAGATATTTTGACGGCCTGATAACTTCATATCTTTAAAACCTATTGAAGGCGAGCCAAAGGTAGGGATTTTCACAAATTCCTGCTTCGCATATCCTCCATTATACATAATTACATAATTGTAGCTGCACATGTGCTGCTTTTTTTTTTTTTTGAAAGGCGCATGTGTTGCTTTGGTTAACATTGGTAAAGCATCTGTGATAAGCTCAGAAATGGATTTGGTCGAGTCACACAGTGCGAGTGTGAGAACGCACAGGCGCACGGCAGGCGCGCAGCACAATCTATCAAATATGAAAATCACACAGATATTCAAACGCTTGTAATGTTAAAAAAAAAAAACAGCGTAAGTGTGAGACACATTCGTCGTCGACCAGACGCAGGCCTTGTTATGGTTTGGGCTGAAATCAACCGAGCCAGAGCCCATATCAAAAATCATCAGGCGAAAAGGCCCATCCGGGCGCTCGCTCCAATTCGAAATTCCATTTCCCCATTCTCACCAGTCACCACCAACCTTCGCCAGTCCCTCGCCGGCGAACCTTGGCGCCGCCGCCCGCCAGGCCCGAGCCACCAGCACCATCCTCGGCCTCCTCCTCCTCCATCTCGCTTACGCACAGAAGGGCGGAGCTACATTTCATCAAGTCACGGGGGAGGGCAATAAACCCTAGCTAGGCCCTGCCGGGAGGGTATGGAGGCGGCCGCCTCCAGCCTCTCGTCGCTGCTCTCCACCCTCCGCGTGGACGGTCCCTGGACGCCGCCGGGAACCTGGGAGTCGATCAGCCCCGAGAGCGGCGCCGCTCGTACCTCAGGCCTCGGAGGGAGCCCCCGTCACGAGCCGATCTACGAGCTCGCATCGGTTACTGTAAGTGAAATCTACCTCCCAACCTGCTTTGATTGGGTGCCATTTCGAGCAGTTGGAGAGAGTAGAGGGCGAGTTGCTTGATTAGGGATTTTTATCAGGGGAGATCTCTGTTTCACTGAACGTTTAGTTGTTGGATCCACTACTTAAACTCTGCATTCATGCCACCATTTGTAGAAAAAAAATTAGTGCGACTACTGTTTCATAATATGAGTGCCAATCTATTTCAAATTATGCAGTTGTGAATCTGATGATCGCCCATGTTGTGCAGGATGATGCTTTGGTTCGTTTGGCTTTACATGCCCTGCATGGTGTCAAATCATCGTTAGATGAGATTGATGAGCTTTTCATGGTGTTCTCCTCGAATCCGGCTGACAGGACCTCTAGTCGTGTCGCTAATGTGTGGTCACATTCATCCAGCACTACATCCGTGGGGCACATTCTCAAATCTATACGCTCAACAGGTCTTGCGGTCTTCTTCCTTTGCAAGTTTGTGCACTTTTATCTTATCCAAAGCCGAGAAAAGAATTGTGCAAGTGGAGGAAGACATGAATGTGAAGGTTCTGATGATAAAGACACTGAGCAGCATCAACCTTTCAGTCTAGTAAACCAAGCATTTGCTGCAGCAGTTGAAAAGGCCCTGGAAGGCTATTTATGTTCCTTGAATACTTTACCAGCATCAATTAAGCTCAGGCGTTCATTTGCACAATGTATGCCTTCCAAGATTTCAGATGGAGTGAGTTGCAATTCCACTTCAGAAGTCACTCTTCTGGAAGTTTATCTACACACTGAGGAATTAAGAAGGCATGTTAAGTCCCTTGGAAATATTTGTTTCCCTAAGTTTGCAGGTCTTACATTGTGCCAGGAGGGTTTGAATACTGATGCAAATGTGGAGTTTGAGAATTTCCCACGGGGCACTGATTTGCTTTCCTATCTGTATGTCCATCTTCGTGTAAGACATCATCTTACGATTTAGGTTTTGAACCCTTTGCTTTTTCTGATTTAATCATACTTCTAAAGGAAATTCTAGCCATGTGCTGCTTTATGAGTTATATGCTTGTTAATTTATTGGTTTTACATGTATTTGTAATCAGATCAGATCTTAGATTTACATTTGTTAATTAATATCTCATTCTCATAAAGTGTATATTCATACTTGATGTACTTACCTTCCAAGTAGGCTAGTTGCTTTTTTCTTGAATGTAGGCCAGTTACTATTACTAGATGTTCTACTTTCCAAAAATATTAGTGTACTGTCGGGTAGACTGTAGACCTTACTGGTTTCAGTTTTTATTCTCTGAAGTGTGGCCCTACCTCTTATTACATATTCCCCAAATGCACCAGGGAGTTTCAAATGGAATCTATCAAGTGCCTATTTTATTACTTTGAAGTGCCCCATGTTCTTTTTTTTTTGGGGGGGGGGGGGGGTTGTCAAAGATATTAGTACCTACCTCTTTCTTTTATAATAAGCAAAGGCAAGATATTGGATGCCCATTTGATGACACCTGAATTTGTTACTTCATGTAACGAAAGTAGATTTGATAGTTCTAGCATAATGCATCTCCTTTCTTGGGTGTGACGCTCTTTCCGGCGATCATCCTTTGTTTTGTTTTCTATATAGTTGCTCGTATGATTTTATCATCCTGTCCATGTATCTGCAGTTGCTTGGTTGGTTTCCACCAAATTGAGTGCTACTTTTTGTTTATGTCATATATGTCTTGTTCATCTTATACATATACTGATATAACATAAAATTTTACTACGTGAAATGCTGAATGATTTTTTCTCCATTTTGTTTTACCTCAATTTAGGATGCTGATCCAGTTCACTATGGATTTCTGAAGTATCTCTTCATTCGTTCTTGTGAACCATACTTTAACTTCATTAAGTCATGGATTTACCGAGCTTCTGTTGATGACCCTTATGAGGAATTTCTCATTACACAAACTGAGAATAAGGATGCTCGAGGAGACTCTTCTGACATACTAGATGAGTTTACACTCTTCCCCTTGAAGGTAAAATATTGCTTTCTTCAGTGAAACTTCAAATATAAAAAGCTTTATGTAATTTTTCTCCTCTGTTAATACGATTTACCTTTTACATCAGAAACCGAAGGATATGACCCATTGTTAACATAAATCCATTCGTAGTCACTGTCATTTAGTTTACTACTCATTTCATATTATATCTAACCTCATTTTATCATGATCTGCTGTCAACAGGGAAGAAATCATGTATCTGCTCCATGTTTTCTAAAGGAGATATGCCATCCTCTTTTGCGTACTGGCCAGCAGCTTCAAGTGCTCTTGAAGCTTCTAAAATCCTGCAATCTTTCTGCTACTGGACGAGATGCTTATCCCTCTCATAATACCATTCGTATGGAGGGAGTTCTCCCGTGGTTTGATACGCCAATTGAGTCTTCAATGAATTCATTTACGTTCTCAAAAAGTAGTGTGGAGGCAGTAACATGCAAAAGGGATGCTATGTACAAGTTGATGATGGAGAAGCTGCAACACTTTTTCTCGAATGTTGAGGTCTAGTCACATAACTGAATTACACTCTGCTTTTATCTCCAGCACCTACTTCTTCTCTGGGTTTTGCTCTAGCAGAAGCAAGAATACATGCTTTTATGTTGGCGTTTGTATCAATTCACCTTCTACTCTTCATCTCCTTCGCTTCTGTTTGCCACTATGCTGACAGAAGGTTGTACTTCAGGTGATTCCTTTTGATACTGCATCGAACTTCCTACATAAGGGGACGGACCATCTGGCTACATCAGTTTCAGATGCTGAGCTGTACTATGGAGACAGCGATGCTGCACTTGCTTGCAAGATGTATGTCCTCATTTTAATTTTCCTGCAATTGCTGTTTGTGGGCATATTTGAATTGTGCAAATTTCATAGGATACAGTTTGGTCCCCCGCAAATAGGAATTTCCCCATGTTTCAAACAGGGTCTCAAAGTTGCTGTTTCCACTCATCTTTCTGTATAGATAGCACTTATGCTTACTTATGCCATTAGCAGACAATGGACATTATAAGTCCCTTGTTGTTGTCTGATTTATGTTTTCTTATGTCAGGGCTGCAGATGAAAAAGATAATGATGCTTCTTCAACTTCACAAGAATCTTCAGATAAAGAGGATCCCTTGGAATCTTCAGAATGCTCTTCTTATACCTCTATGGATGATGTTGAAGTTGAGAGTGCTAGAGCTTGTGACGATTTGTCTAGTTCCATGTCCTCACCATACTGTACAAGTACAGGTGAAGCAAAATGCTCCTTGGTTACCAGAAAGCTGCTTTCTTCCCAAGCCAGTTCAGTTCACCATGGGATAAATCATGCAAGCCCTATTGATGAGTCTGAGAAAGATGACAACTTGAGTTACAGACATGTTCCTATGCACTCACAGAATATTAAGCATAATGCGGCGCTTGACGCTTTAGAATTGGATTATCAGTATAGTCAGTTTTCACCATTTGACAGGTTTATGAAGAGAACCTGTTGCTCATCCGAAAAAATGAATTCAGTTGAGGAGTTCTTATATACTGATCATAAAAGTTCAGTACAGAAAGTATCACATGGTAATGTAGTTTATCCATTACATTCTGAATCAGGGTCTCCTAGACTACTGAACAGTAAACACTATGAGAAGTCTGGTAAGATAAATCAGGCATGGAATACTAGCATTCCTTACAATCTCAGTTTGAACCCCATACTGAGGAATGCAGCTTGTTGTCATACGGAGAGTGATTTGCAACATAAAAGCAAGAACCGAGCACTTGCCAGCTTTGATTTCGAGTCAGTCACAGATCCATGTGAAGTATATTGTGAAAGGAGCCCGTCCTGCCTTGTTGAATCTGTAAATGGAGCAGCAACAGTTGTACAGCCCAGGACTCAGCCTTCTGGACAGCCTGATTGTTCTAGCAAGCTTCTTCAAGCTGAGGCAAGAAGTCAGGCATACCTTACTTCCTCAGGAGAAGTGGCAGAAGTTAATCTTCAAGAAAGTGCTTCTGGTGGCGCATTCTGGGAGAAGTCATTACAATATAATGATAAATCAAAAGAAAAAACAGCTGGGGATTTTAGCTCGGAGTTTGATATGCCCCTTGATATTGTTATTGAGAAGTGCATCATGCAAGAAGTTTTGCTTCAGTATCCTTGTAGCTTTCCTAATGATTAAATGATTTATAGCTTTAGTTATTTAAGAACCATTGTTATGTTATTCTATATTACTATCAGTATCAGAAAACACTTAATAGTTTTTTAAGATCCCTACTACAGTATTTATATTTACTCTGCAGCTTTCTTATATGAAACCTGGAGCTTTTTCTTCAGTTCTGTTCTTCAAGCATTTGTAGTGCAGATAGTTCCAGGTTTGGTTAGTTGTGGGCTTTAAGAAAGCTATGCGGAACATCAGAGAGTCAACTTTGTTGAACACTAAGTTTTGATGTACTGTCTCTAATTGGTCTCTTTGTCTAATTTGGCCCAGTTGTAATTGATTATGTAATTAGTGTATATAGTTTTGTTTTACCATTAGTCTTGTTTATCAACTGCTTCTGTTACTGAGAACTTTTCATATCAAGCTCATGATAAATGGTACTACAGTTTTAGTTATTTTTCTTGAAAATATTGTCAGTGTTTTTTAATTCTAAATCTTAACCCCCTCAAAATGTAGCTAGGTTTCTTCCAATTGTTACCCTTTGTTCCTTAACTTTAAAAGATATAAATATGTTAGCAGCTTCACAATGAAATTGCTTGAGGAGGGGTTTGATCTTCATGCACATCTGCTAGCTCTGCGGCGGTATCATTTCATGGAATTAGCTGACTGGACAGATTCCTTTATTTTTTCAATTTATCATAAGGTAATGTTTGTTTAACCATATTATTTTAGCCATAGGTCATATGGTTGGTGTTTACCTCTATAAATCTTCTCCAACCTTGAACTTCCCCCATGCAGAAATGGTCATTCGTTAAGCCTGAGCAGAAAAGAGCAGAGATCCAAGGGCTTATGGAATTGGCTTTGCAGAGGTCTTCATGCGATTATGATCCTTATAAGGAAAGATTGTTTATATACATGAGAGAGCAACCCATTTTTTCCTTTGATGCCTCTGCATGTGGTAATAATTTCACTTGTTCTCCAGCTATTAATCTTTGGCACGATAGCTAAAGTTCTACTTCTCAAATTGTTAACTGCTCGATTCTTTACTTCCAGGTCTTGATTTGCTGGATGATATCTTATTGGGTTATAAAGCTGAATGGCCGGTGAATATTGTCATTAGAGAAGACACACTTAAAATATATGCTGAAATATTCTGTTATCTTCTTCAAGTCAGGTTTGCGGTGTTCTCACTAACTGAAGTATGGAGATTTCTAAAGGTATCCTTCCCCCACTGATGTTTTATTCACATCATTTCATTCATTTAGATGTGCATACTATGAGAACTTCGACTTCTAATACTATTTCTTGTGGACAGAAGCAATTATATTAGTGCCCAATGTTCTTGGAACATTATAGAGTTGATTAATCCTGAGCTCGATTTTCTTATCAAGTAGCTACAAGCGTTTTCTTTTGCTCTAGTTCTGATAATAGATATTGCCATATTGGTAATGTGAGGCTTTTTTGCTATGTATGTGAAGGTATGACTCTTGTACTAATATATCACAGGAGTTGACACAGCTCATCAGTCGCTCCAGCCATAGTAGACCTGATGTGATGAAGAAATTGAATTTTGTAATGAGAGTGAGGTACTCACGTCTAGATCTTTATAAAGCTTTGTGGTGTCCAACCATCAATCTTATATTCCTCTTATCAGTTTTATGCTGTCACTGAAGTATTAGGAACGAAATGCATTTCTTCCTAAATTGTTTGATGCATTGTTGAATCTCGTTGCTTCTGGAATTCCTTTTGAAATGCAATATACATATAATAGGCATGTTCTTCTCATGGTAAAGCAGACATAATGTTCATATCCAATTAGGCAATTATCCATCCAGTATCATCTGTAGTAGATATAAATAATTAAATATTAAATTAACGCTTGCATAAACCAACATTCTGTTATCTGTTTGCCTCAGTGATTTGTTCTTAAATTTTTTTGTTCAAATTTTTCTGAAACTAAACTCACTACTGATACAGCAAGTCAACAAAGCATGCTGAATCTTGCTGATCCTGTTGGCTTATTTCTAGTTTCTTGTGCCGTATGCCCATGAATAGCCCTTTTACCTATAATGAACGCCATTTGGCTTTATTTTTTCAGCATGCTTCTGGTCTTAACTGTTTGCCTGTCTTTCTGTTGCATGACTTTATTTAGGCATAAAGTTTATCATTTTCTATCAACACTACAGCAGTATCTCCATTGCCATTTATCTGATATATCATGGCGTCGTTTTCAACATTCCCTTAAAAATCAGGTATAGTATTTCGATCACTACTCTTGTCAAACTATTTTCAACCTGAGAGTAAATATGGTTTGTTAGGCTTCCTGCCTTAATTTTTCTGTTCGTTAATGCACTTATGAATAATGTTACTGATATTCCGTTATTGCTTAGGTGAGAGATATACTGGATCTGGAGTATGTGCATATGTGTTATATTACTGATGCACTTGACATGTGAGTGGGACCTTCTGGAAAAGAGTTATTTTCTAATTTACGATATTGATTATGTATTTATGTATGTCATCTGTTTAAACGAAGAGAACAACAGCAATGTGCAGAACCGGCATCTATATATGCTTTCTCTTTAGTGGTGTAATTCATTACCATCATCATAATATACATAAAACATTTCTTGACTGTAATGTTTTGGCTTGTCATGTTTGCATTTGGTTACCTAAGGAAGTATCTAGACCTACTTTCACGCAAGGGTTAGAGTAGATCCATAGATGGCATGGAAACACGAGGATTACCTAATTGAGTATCCAGGCTGTAAGATTGTCTTTTAACTTGTCAAAAGAAGCTTATCTTTTCTATCTTATTTTTCTTATCTGCATATCATCCTATTTAATTTTGATGTAGATATCCATGAGTATTCAGAGTTGGAAATGTAAAAACAATGTTTATAGATTTGTCTGGAAAGATTACTTTCACAAGACGATGATGTCCACATTAACACTTATTGTGACTGGGCTGGTTGAATGCTTATTAAAGTACCAATTGTTATCTGATTGATTGGTGTGTTAGTTTTTAACTGATCATGACATGTTTTTCAGATGTTTCCTATCTGATGAGTCAAAACAAGTTGCCACAATAGTCAAAAGCATGCTGCGTCTGGCTTTGGAGTTACGATCATGTTTTCAGATTCTTGGTAACACTTGTGATTTACCAGAAAATCAACTCAGTAATCTGCATTCTCTTATAAACTTCTCTCAGGTATTCTCTCAGTTTCGTTCAATGTAGTTTTATTTAGAATAGGTGGCAGTGTGCATTGTTTCAGCCTTTCAACTCCAGCATGCAAATTGAAAAGTGTCTGACTGATCTGGTGATATGAGTTGTATGCTCTGTTCGAACCTTTTTCTACTCTATAGTTTCTTTGAAAGTATCTATCAAATATGTTCGAAGTGGTTTGCCGTTGGTTTCCTGTTCTTTCCTTCAGCAATGTCCTTAAATGCTGATCTAGATCTAGCTGTTTGATCATAGTTGTCAACAATGGAATCCCTGTCACACTGCATGAACACTTAACAGATTGACTGGTTTGTTAGTCGCTGTGATCTGCTAAATCTTTGTAGATTGTTCACTATTACCCACTGCAGTAGTTTAGAGGGTCTCCATTTCCTCCAAATCTCACCTTGCCACAAGTATTATCTGCTAGTAGGCTTTTTACAGCCTTTAACCTCCGTATGCTTTTCAATGCAGGTGGATGCAATTAGAACGAGGTTTGAGGGTAACATCAAAGATATGTATATTTTGCATTCCAAGTCTTCAAAATATGGGGAGCTTGGCCTTTCCCGTTTCTGGGGGTATCTGAATTACAATGAGTACCATTCTACAAAAATCAGTAGGGATATGGGCAGCTTCTGTTTTTGATAGGACATCTTAAGACTGAAGTAAGGTTTGCCTTTGGGGAATAGCTCACCATTCACAACAATTGGTGAGAGGTGCATGGCTTTGTTTTGGGTCTTCTGGAATCAGCCCAGCTTTTCCAGCCACCCATGGCATAAGTTATTGCTTGTTTGTGCTGGTTGTAGTGCCCCTTACGCATCTTCAGTTCAAGAGGTACACACTGCTAAGGTTCTCCTTTTAGATAAACGCGCTGGTTTTTTTTGTTTTCCACGTGTCTGCACCAGCTTCAAACATGATGTTAAAGAGACCCCCACTTCAAACATGATGTTCTATACTTGGAGATGGATTGATGGGTTGAGAAACTATAAGACTGGAAGTGCATTTAAAATTTGAAGGGGAAGTCGTGTAGCTTGATTATGAGACATCGGTAATGGTGTTTCTGTTGATTTAGTTGGGGAGTGGATGTATATAATATAACATGTAGTTCTTGGAAGGGTGGGTAATTCTGTATAGTTGATTCTTAACAGGTTACTCTTGATAAATGGAAGGTGTGATTGGTTGCTCTCTTGGCCTCTTGTACTGTTCTTTGAGTCGATCAACATGTCAGAAGAATACACTTCAAATTTCATGTGTAGAATTGAACATCACTCTTTGAATATTGAGCTTTCTTCCCCCTATAAAATTTGTCGAGTATTTGTGGCAAATCGTGCGGGTGTAGGCGTGCGTCGTCTTTGTAATTTTTTTTTAGAAAAATCTAGAGATCCACCGATATTGCTTCTGCCGCTGGGGTGCGTGCGGGTCGCCGGAGTATTTGCTGATGCGGTTTTTGCCTACTGAGACGGCGACGCCAACCTTGGCGCTTGGGAAGCGGCAGCAAGACAACGCCGGATGCAGTCGCGGCAGTGTATTTGCAACTGCGGCGCTGGGTAGCTTCGCGCGGACTAAGGCTGCTGGTGGTTCGGGCCGGTTCGTCAGAGGTAAGGTAACGATGAGCTGTAGCTTCGTGCAGGTGATGCCAGTGCTCGCGCTCACGTACGCACGCCGAGGTCAATGAACACGCTCGTACAAGCATAGGACTAGGTCATGCCGCCGCGATAACATACTCTTTTAACCGCAAGAAAGCTACATCTCTCTCTATGGAAATCACTTAGAGATCACGAAAACACACGGATCATAAGCAAGCAGCTGACAGAAGCACGGCCACCAAACTGCATTTCTGTCCCCTTATTAAACGCGCCCCTGTAGCATCAGACAAGACATGTCATCGTCCAGATGACCAAATACCAGCTTAGCTAGCTGGGACGACCGCAGGATGCAATTTGTAATGACCACGCGCACGGCGTGTTAGGGACTTGTCACTTGCCGGAGGATGTCCCTCTCGGATGAACACACACACACACCGTCCGGTGACGCACTACTAGGCTAGCTGCTCATCAGGGGCGTGCACCTCACCTGCAATTCTACTGTGTAGAATCCGTTTCTTTTCTATCTGATGATTCGTGCAGCTGTATACATCCACATGTCGTCAAGTTGCCATTGCACAGCAGGGGCTTTTGACGGACACCAGCTAGGCTCCAAAAGGGCATCCCATGTAGTGCCTTGACAATGTGTTATTGGATCACAGGGAAGTTTATGTGTTTTCCAACCACACAGCTGGATCAGGAGAAGTTAGCATCACGTCAGATGTGTACTTATTTTTTGACTATGCTTGCAAAGCTACAGAAATGGCCTTTCTGGATCTGTCCGTGATTTAGAATCTGCATATCGAAGTAAGCAGGAATATCTGTCTGCTTAATTTTATAGTTTATTTTGGTTAGACAAGTGCAGCCAAACAAGCTGTATGAGACTATACAAAAAATTGATTCCAGAGCAGGTATATAACAACTAGTATATATGGTACTGAATCGATTTGGACCGCAGCAATTTTTCCTAGACTTGATTTGGAGCAAAAAGAAATCTTCAAATTTGACCATGCGGCTCATAGTACGGTATGATGTAGTACCAAAGAACTGGCAGCAGAGTGCACACCGCTGGGGAATTCTGGAAGCGATCTCTTTTCAGGGAATCAAATCACATGAAAGATGAAACTGATGTATGGAATATGGATGCCTTTTTATAAGATAAGGATGCTTATAGAATAATTGTTAAAATAGTTTGGTTGGGATGCGAGGAAAAAATGGTATGTCATGTAAGCAAAACAATATGACTGAGAATGTGTTAATCGCTTTTTTCTGAAGAAATTTGTGGCTTCAGAAATTAGCAACTGCTCGTATAAGCAATGTTATGAAACAATATTAACAGTACTGCTATATCATCGTTACAGGACTCGCATGACATGATATATAACCCTTTAATCATATTCATATCTCGCTAGAGCTTCATGCTATCTTAATTTCCTGAAGAAAAAGATGAGCTAGCTAGTGATCATATGTGGCTCTGATGGAAGATTATATGTCTTCACATCCACAGGCCTTAAGAATGGAGCTCGTTCGGCAACCTTCGGATAATCAACAAGCATATTTATACAGCAATACCTTTATTTTGCCGTACTGTTAGAAACCAAGAAATCCTAGACTTTTCTCCTTTCAGTTTACAAGCAATGCTAGCTTAGTAGCTTATCTCAATGAACTCATATAGTTCCTCTCTATCTCTATGGAATCAACCGTTGAGTTGAAATTTTACTATACATAACAAGCATAAATCAAGCAGACCTTCTGCTACACTTCTGAAAATGAAAAAAAAAAGACACTCAGGAAGAACCAGCCTCAGAACACTTACCAAGCTAGTAGCTAATAACGTTTCTCTCTCTCTCTTTTTCTGAATGAAGAATACATGAGTGATATTGGTTCGGCTCACATCACATCCGCCGACAGACTCAAGAAGGACATGAGCCGGAACAATACCACGCCATGTCGTCTTCTTCTTCCTCCATCCTCCTGCCATAGATGGATGCCCCCAAGTTGCTTGCTGCTGCCTGAGTGCCTGGGCTTGCCTTATACGTGTAGACCTGAAACTGTGTTCTCTGCTGATGCCTAAGCGGCCATGTCATGGGTTTTAATAGGGAGTGGGTGGCCTCCGAGGTGAAGCCGCTTATTAGCATCTTAGCATCCTTTCCCTTCTACTCATGGCATTATATAATTTCAATTAGCTTCTGGATCTGCTCAGCCTAATGGTCTGGGGACCATTATTTGGATTGCTGCTCACTGCTCTTGTGATCTGATCTGTAGCCTCCAATTTTCTGCAGCAAAGAGGGATTGCTTATTCTATCCCTCTGTGCTAGCTACATTTGGGTAGCCCTGCAATCCTGCTATGCACGTAGGTGTTCCTTTACAGCTCTAAATAGTAAAGCCGTAATTTAAAAGGACCATGGTGAGACACACTTTCAGTACATAATCTTTGGGAAATGATTTATTTTAGTGCTCGCTTCTGTTCCTTGCAAGAACTTTAGGAAGTCGATCTGCCTGCATCCTCTCATCATCCTTTTTTTTGAAAAACTCTCATCATCCTTTGACATCCCACCAGCAAGTATTACAATTACGGGTGACATTTGTCAAAAGATTTGTCTACTTGTAATGTGGTAAGTGGCATGGTACTTTCATAAGAGGTCCAGTATCCATTGCTGTACCAAACAGCTTATGCTGAGCACTTGAGCTGATCGGTTTCACATTCAGTGCTCAACTGTTCATACACCTAAACACCAGCTCCCATCGCTATTTCCTACCCTTTCTGAAGCTGCCAACTAACCTCTCTGTATGTGAAGAGATGTTGCCTCCGTCCTTTCTTTGTCGCAGGGAGGCAATACGCGGCCAGATTCGTAGGTGATACAGGCCAGGTTCAGAAGTTCAGATAGCAGCAAGCAATGTCCACATGGTGGTCCTTGTGCACAGTTGCTGCCTCATACCTGTACGCCAAACCTAGCGCATCGCCAATTGGGAAGGACAGCATGACAGCAAGAGCATAAAGAAAAGGAAATGCGATGCTAGCTTACTGGACGTACGAGTGCCACGCGACGATCTGGACAGGAAATCAGCAAGAATCCAGGGAGGAAACCAGCATCATTATACTAACATTTAGCGCCATGATTAGAGTTCTTGCATTGTGAGGACGAAACTCTGCTGCCCTCGTCGGGCTGATCCGTTCGGTCCTCCGACCAATCTGAACATGTTCTTGGGAGATAAAAATTCGTGCGGCCGAGATGCGCTTCAGTCACCCGATCTTCCCGCTGACCGGAACTGCTCCGCTTGACGTGCGAACAAAGCCGTGATCGCAGCTTGTGGTTGTGATGCACTGCCCTTGGAGTTCATGAGGGCGGGTTTTAAAAATGATCACGAGTAGTCCTTTTTGGTGCTTGGAATTTTAGATTCTAGATCAGTACGAACTGTATTGTAAGTGCGGTAGTGTGGTCCCCTCGTAATCTACTAGCGCCGCACCTGTTCAGTTTGGTCAGCACATAGAGGAAATTGTCTCTCTATGGATCAGGATTCATTTGGTCCACCTACAGCCGGATGTGGAGGACCAAATCAAATGGAAATGGACAACTACCATGCTCAGTTTGTTGCAACGTACAATCGACATCACACAAAACTAATCTGGCGAGCACATACGGAGAACAAGTGCAAATTTTGACAACATACCGTGCTCACATCGCTGGAACATTTTGACAACATCGAAGATTGGTGGGAGGCAGCTGCTCGCTCAGTTAGCAAAGATGAAAGACGTAACTTCAATGGTTTGGTCATCTGCACCATGTGGAATATCTGGAAGGAGCAGAAACAGGAGGATCTTCGAACACCAGTTTCTCCCTGTCCAGCATGTTGCAGCTCGCACTAAAGAAGCGGTTGATGAGTTTAAACGGGCTTTTCGTGTAAACACTTAGGACCGTGTGCTCGTTTAGCGAGGTGTCCCCCTGGCGACCTTTGTTCTTGCGGCCAAGTGCTGCATGTATTTGTGTGCAAACTCTTTCCCTTCTTAATTGAAAGGCAGAGCTCCTGCCATTTTGTTAAAAAAAAAAATGGTTGCCCTACTCTACGCCCTAGAAAGTCCCTGCTGTTGACCTGTTTTGTCCGGCAGGGGTGTAGAACTCATGTGGTGTGGGTATCTTCTGTAGGCTTGTGATAATATAACAAGAGTACAAGACCTTGGTGGCTTGGTTGATGCTAGGCCTTGTTTACTTCCCAATTTGGGATAGGCAAAATTGGCATTTTGCCATAAATGCGCAACTGTAGCGTTTCGTTTGTATTTGTGAATTATTGTCCAAATATTGACTAATTAGGCTCAAAAGATTCGTCTCGCAAAGTACAACAAAACTGTGCAATTAATTTTTGATTTCGTCTACATTTAGTACTTCATGTATGTACCGCAAATTTAATGTGATGGAGAATCTTCTTTTTGCATAGTGTAAAAGTTGGGAGTTTGGAGGGAAGTAAACATGGCCTAGACCAGGTTGCTGGCTGACCTTCCAATGAAAATTGAGATGTTCCCTTTCCGGGGATGAGCACTTGAGCGACGCGAGATGTGCGAATGGATCTAGAACTTACAAGCCAGAAAGCCCACTGGGCTAAAAACGCAAGCTAGTAGAAAACACGTGGTACACACACGGCCCAATAAAGCCCACTAGCCCGTATCAACACCGCCGCACGCCCGTAGCAGCCACGCACTGTTCTTCTGCTACCCCAGGCGTCCCGATTCGCGAAGCCACAACCGCCGCGCCGGCGCCGCAGAACCCTAAACCCCACCCGACCCAACCTCCCCTCCTCGCCGACATGGCCGACTCCAGCGACCAGTCCCCCTACGGCGGCGAGGAGCGGTCTGAAGGCGGCGCCCGGCGCGTCTACACGCCGTACCAGCCGGAGGGCCTCGACCTCCCCTCGGTCCGCGCGCTCTACGACCTGCCGACCTCGCCGGAGCTCGTCTTCAGCGAGGAGCGCCGCGAGGCCCGCAGCTGGGGCGAGAACCTCACCTTCTACGCCGGGTGCGGCTACCTCGCCGGCTGCGCGTCGGGGGCCGCCGTGGGGCTCCGCCGCGCCGCGGCGCAGTCCGAGCGCGGCGAGTCCGCCAAGCTCCGCGCCAGCCGCGCGCTCACCCAGTGCGGCGCCGTGGGCCGCGCGTACGGGAACAGGCTCGGCATCATCGGGCTGCTCTTCGCGGGGGTCGAGAGCGGCATGGCGGCGTTCCGCGACGCGGACGACTGGAAGAACACCGTCGCCGCGGGGCTGGGGGCTGGCCTGCTTTACCGCGCGGGGGCCGGGCCGCGGTCCGCGGTCTTCGGTTGCGTCGTCGGGGGACTGATGACCGGCGCAGCCCTCGTGGCGAACCAAGCTCTCGAGAAATACGTGCCTGATCTGGCTTTATAAACCGGAATGCCTGACGTACTAGTAAGTTTCAATCTACCGGATTGAGTTCGGCAGTAGTAGTTAGGCTAGTTAAGGTATTATGCATATGGAATCTGTATAAATTTCCAAGCTTTATTGCTGATGACTACATTACTAGAGTGCAATCTCTGTCCTGAATTCGATAATGGTCAGTATGTTGATCTAGGGGTACCAAGATCGTACTGGGAATGATCTTGAAGATTCAAATTTGAATACTTTGATGCTCTTATATATCTATATGAAATTATGGCTTCCCTTGAAATGCTTTGTGGACGATGAAAAATTGAATTGCTGTTAGTATCGTTCAGTATTTATTAATATGGCGCATTGTGTTGCTTCTGAGACATTTGGATTAGTGTGCCTGTTAATGCTGCATAAGCATAAAATATGATTGTGTACCGTCCCTGCAAGTGCAAGAACATATCCATTATTGGCCCTATATCATTCTTCTGTAAATTTATTGCCATGGCTTTATTCTTGAAGCTGTCTTAGTGTAGCAAATCTAGTTTTATTCTTGTTAAGTTGTTATGGCGCTAGTTGCATCATGCTACTCATGTTCGAGGCAAGACCTACTGCAAAATTCAGACTTTTCATGGACAATTTTAGGTTTTTGGTCAAATGTGAGTTGGTGTATGTATTTCCTGTGATTTGCCATGACTAGGCTACTTAAGTTATATTGCATAATGCATATGGAATTTGTACAAATTTCCAAGTTTTATTGCTGATGACTATATTATAAACTGCAAATCTGCTGAGTTAGCTGCTAGTGTGAATGTTGGTTTATGGATATCAAGTTGTTATTGAATCTTGCTTTGAGACTCAAACTGAAGGCTGTTATGCTCTGCACATCGCAAATTAAGGATTAATGGTTCTTGCATTTGTATTGTTTAATATCTTAAAATATGGTGTGCTGTGGTTTTTTGTGAAACATTTAGATTGGTGTCGATGTTGATGTTGTATAGAGCCTTTGCTTTTGTATAAAGTGGGAATTGGATCCCCCTTTATTCCTTGTTCAGTAGATCAATTGTCAGGACATTTTTCCTGCCTCAGCAACTCTAGTTTTACTTGTAAAATGTTTTATTTGTGATTCAGAAGTAGCAATGCTTGTACAAGGAAAGGCATAATTGAAATGGCATAGAACTTGAGGCATATTTGGTGTAACTGTGGTCTTTGTCATGCCTACCATCTTGCAAATGCTAGGTTATTTACCCCCTCCCTCCCTCTCAGATTTTTTAATCATATGACCATCTCTGTTCCACATGCTAGTCATGCTCATATATGTGCAGTTAATACGACATATGCCTTGATCTTAGAAACAAGTTTAACTTGGGCTTGTCTTTTGTTCTTCTGATTCCCAGTTGAATTTGATGGTACATGTTCTGTGAAGCTTGAAACTCATTATCACTTGCTGCTTTCTGGGGAAATTTGACATTTCTAGATGTAAATGTATCTGCTTGATTTGATTATTCTTCAAGAAGAGGGGTATATTGCACCCTCTTTCACCCATTATCTACAATCCATCTCATTGAAAGATATTTGTTTAATTCTGTGATTTGGTGTTCTGGTATGATATTTTCTGGTTAGCTACTACCTGGATTTGAATTTTGATGCTTTTGTCCATGCTGAGATAGTTGTATGAGACAACGCTGGATGTAACTGTTGCCCCCCTCACTGGGATTTTTCTTGTAGCAAGTTAGAACTCTTTGGATCATTCTCAAAATAAATTATAACTTCAAAACAGGGTGGTTGGTAAACAGTTATATAATGATGAACACATTGCAGTGTAATGTTAAGTTCTGAAATGATAATAGTAAGCATACTGCTGCCCTTTCGTGTGATGTTTACACACTACTTTTCCTACTTTCTTTCAATGCTTAAATCCACTGTGCTTATTTGGTTTCATACTTTGTGTAAATGCTTAAATCCACTGTATTTATTTGGTGCATGAAAAATCGTTGACATTTCGCTGAGCTATGTGTGTGTTCTTTAGTCATTTAAGTGGAGCCACAAGACTTCATATGAGGTTATCTGAATATCTATTTAGATTTTTATTCAGCTCCTACAATGCTAGCTTTTGCTGCGTGATACTGCTGCTGAAAACGTGCAGCAGTGCAGGCCATTTGGCGTGTTGCTTCTGAAGGAAAGGTAGTAGAAGACATGTGTTTATGGAATGATGTGCTAGGCTCAAGTTCAATGCAGGACACAGTTGGGAGAAGTGCAGGGGCCAAACTGCAGCAGTTTTGTTTCTGGGCTACAGAGCAGGCAGCACAAAGTCGTTGCCCTCGCGGGCCTTGCCTGCCCATCTCGAACGCCTTTCCTGCCGCTGAGGATCTCGCCTTCGCGTACAGCGACCACGCAATTGCTGTCAGCTCGCACGCGGCTTCAGATTTTGATCCAGCCGGTTACAGTAATGGCTGAGGAACCTAAACTGCAGGCTCGAGAAAGCTCCATCGGACAAGAGAAACGACAATCGCACGCCAGCAGGGCTCTGAATTTCCAGCCTCTTATGATGAGATCGAGCTGCTGGAAGTTTGGTCATCAGACTGGGCATCTACTGTTTGCACAAAGCTTCAATCGGCCTGGCTGAAATTCCACTGTGGGCTCTTTCAGGATTAATTTAACGGAGCAAGGTCTGGCCCTTGTTTACTTGGCGAATTTGGGAGGTGCCAAATTACTGTAGCAACACTGTAGCGTTTCGTTTGTATTTGTGAATTATTGTCCAAATATTGACTAATTAGGCTCAAAAGATTCGTCTTGCAAAGTACAACAAAACTGTGTAATTAGTTTTTGATTTCATCTACATTTAGTACTCCATACATGTACCGCAAGTTTGATGTGATGGAGAATCTTCTTTTTGCATAGTGCTAAAGTTGGGAGTTTTGTGGGAAGTGAACAAGGGCCTGATCTCTCATCCGCTATGACCGCGGTCTGTAAGAGTGAGACAGGTCCCTGTGGCAAGGTCAGAGCTGAAAGCCCAGAGCCGCGCCAGTTCTTGGAGCTTAGCTACCACTCGTCGCCTTTTTTCTAGTGCCCCTTCAATGTCAAAGCTCAGAAAGCTTGTGGGGTTAGATCATGGCCTCGCCAGTCACTGTGCCCCCCGCAACTTTCTCCCGCCACTGCTTCCACGGCGCATAATGGCCAGGTCACGAAGCACTGGAGCTGGAGGGGCCGCGGCAGCAGCAGCAGCCTGTGCTCGATCGATGGCTTCTGCTCCGCCCGCCGTACGTCTCCCTCTGCGTGCTACCCTGCCGAGCTCAGGCTCATCATGGTAATAATTTGTACTACTTGGGCAGGAAAACTTGACAATTTTTCACACCTTTTGTTGGAGATTTTCTTGCTTTTGCAAAATTCCAACTTTATCTTGCAAAGCTTCATGAGATTCCTATGCAGTACTGCTTTTCAGTTTCAAGCATTTTTCTTTGGTTGAAAATGCTGGTGCAATAGGTCAATTTTGTGCCCACTCTTTTGACCAGGAAACCAGTGGTCCACATGACAGAGGAGCTTTCCCCCATTTGGAGCACCTTTCCCTCTACTCATACTGCACACGCGCGGTTGCTCAGAGTCACGCAGTGGGCGCTCGCTGTCTCTGAGGTACAGTTCTTGACCGCTTCGTCCTCAATCATGGTGCTCTGGAGCTAGGTGCTCTAGTTGTTGGCTCTTCTCCTCTGAACTTGCAAGAAACTTTAGCCTTCACTTCAAAATCTTAACTTTAGCACTATGCAAAAAGAAGATTCCCCATCACATCAAACTTACGGTACATGCATGGAGTATTGAATGTAGTCGAAATCAAAAACTAATTGCACAGTTTTGTTGTACTTTGCGAGATGAATCTTTTGAACCTAATTGGTCAATATTTGGACAATAATTCACAACTACAAACGAAACGCTGCAGTATTGCTACAGTATTTTTGGCACCTCAAAGTTGGGCAACTAAACAAAGCCTTTTAGAGGCCAAAAAAAAAATCCAGATTTCTCCCGATCCATGAAGCATCCTATGGCGAATATGTGTTTACCATTGGTCCAATCCCTATTGCCTCGGCATGTTTTTATCCTAGGAGTGATCATGGCATTTCAGATGGAGACCTGCTTGCACGGGAGCATGCTCTGTCTGTACCTCACCGAGGAGGCTCTTGCATCCAAAGGGCATCACCTAGGCTTGTATTCTTTGGATGCTCTGAAGCAAGCAAAGGGAGGAATGCAGTAGCGATTTTTCATTTTTGGTAAAAGAGAATCTCCTCAGTTCAGGATATTCTTTGCAGCTGCAGGAGCTGTCGATGTCAGCAGTAGCAAGTATATAGGAGCAACATTATGAACAGCAGCACTCTACCAGTACTCCCACATTTGCTTTTCTGACTTCTACTCCATGGAAGGGAATAAAAAGGGTACAGTCTTTCTAGTTTGTAGACATTGTTGGCACAAACATGATCTCGCAAAAAGCTTTGGTGTTGCCAATTTCTTGATCCCTACCCCTAGAAAGTCATCTTTGACACGATCAAACAAAAGGAGGCAAAGGAAAAGATGGCTGGGGCAAGAATCTCGCTTGTTCCTGTTCTTTGGTGCTCAAGCCTGAAGCTGAAAGCAACAGTACGGCAATGGTACTCTGAAGTCTGAAAGGAGCACGGTGACTTTGCCACTTAGGCCTCCTCCAAAGGTTGAGTCAGCTGCTAGCTCTTAACCCATACATGTCATCTAAGAGATACAATAAAAGATAGTTTCTCTAATGAACTAAGAGCTCTTAGGCTATCTCTTATTACTTTTAATGGCGGCATGTGTACAGATGATATGATGTCCCTTGGTGCGCTAGTACACAAAGTATCCATAAAAACAAACATCTCAACTTATCTCAGCATAGTAGTAGCTTAGACATGTCAGCTTTGGAATAAAATAAGGTATAGTTCTTCCACCTGCTAATGTCCGTACAAAACATGACAGCTATATCATATTAATCTAGTTGTACAAAACATGATAGCTATATATATCATGTTAATCTAGTTTACAATATTGAAGGAGCCATGCATATTACATTCAGGGCACAAAAGACATGAAATCTAATTGCATTCATCAAAACAGACTGCCAAAAGCTTGAAGGCAACCCACAAGATTGAACTCCTATTAATGAAAGAAAAATGAGTTGCCAATCAGTAGTAGAATCCAATGAAAGATAAACCAAACTGCAAGTAAAAAAAAGAATCATACCTAAACAACGCACAACTATTTCACAAAATAACCAATGCATGCTTCCCCTGAGAAAAACAATTGATATTTCTTTCCAGTTTCTAGGTTTAATCAGATTTTCCTACCCATCTTGATACAGCATGCATTCTACAATCTATACAGTCTCAACAAATAGGAATATACTTGTTGCCTATAGAAACAACACACTCGACAGGTGAACAATTGTCAAAAAATATATTTCTTACCAATCTGGAAACACATGACTGAATGGATTGGCTTGTGGCAGAGGTCCGTTCCACCACGCTGCACAACATAGAAAGCATCATCAAGTGACACCAATTTCCATGAAACAGGTACTGCAATCCACACCAAAGTTGAGTTTACCTGGTTGCTGGGCTCCTGGTGGCAGAGCCATTGCGCCACCAGCAGACTGAAGGGAGGCGGATGAGGTGGCGTCAAAACACCCGGAAGCAATTGCAGATCCTGCTGCGCTTGGCGGCGGCGGCGGAGCTACTTCTCGCTTGAATCAACGGCTCATCTTGCTGCATAGGTCGTCGGTGTAGGACGTGATTGGTTGCAAAGGGGTGAGGCATACATGATGGAGGGGTGGTACCGGCCAGCGGGAGGTAGGATGGCTTGATGCAATTGCGTTAGTTTGGTTGCACATTGCCGTCGTCCTGAAAAAGTCAAGCTACTGTTTGGTTAAATTAGATGGACAGTTTTCGTGTATGAGATGGCACAAGAAGTCTTGTTTGGTAGGATGAATGGCAATTGTTCAGAACATCCCATGACCATTTTGGTGAGGTTACCACCAATGTTTAGTAGCATGAGCAAATAAAGTGTTATGTTTATCTTACAAAGATTGTTGTTCATAAATTATTTCTAAAGGAAACTAATTACTACAAGCATCCATAGAATAATAAAAAGCTCCACCACAATGATGATATGGAGCCAACTATATGTGCTGACCGCCATTTTTGCACCCAAAACAGGAACTTGGACATCTGCATCACCAGTGAACTCAAGAAAAGATGCAGTTGCCTCTCTTTGGAAGTGAAACTCTTATAGTAAAAGTTTGGATAACCAGTCACCTATTGATGGCATGTGACCCAATTTGCATACACCCCAGTCTTTCTACCTCGGTAGACCACATACCAAGCCATTCTGCCTTATAATGAAAAGAAAACATGATTCAATTGCAAGGTGTAGTATGATCAAAGAAATTGTGGTAGAGTAAAGGTTGGCCTCAGATTTTTGTTTTGTTTTTCATCATCCCCTAACCTTGAGCTTGGAGCATCATGACAAGAACTCCAAATAAATCGCAATAGAAATAGGCAGCAAGAAAGAACAAACACGCAAATTGCTAGACAAGAAATAGAAATATGATCAACAACACATGAACAAAGAATGTTCCAGTACCCCACAAGCTCAGGGTCATCAGATGTTACCCAGCAAGATCACTGGGCAAAAAATTGAATCATCACAGGCATATGGTCTTACCTTGAATATCAGGTCATTGACAACCAATAAAGAACAAACAAGCAAATTGCTAGACAAGAAACAGAAATATGATCAACAATACACGAACAAACAATGTCCCGGTACCTCACAAGCTCAAGGTCATCAGATGTTACCCAGCAAGATCACTAGGCAAAAAATTGAATCATCACAGGCATATGGTCTTACCTTGAACACCAGGTCATTGACAACCACCAATAAAGAACAAACAGGCAAATAAGAAATCATCAACCAGAACAAAGACATGATAGGTCCATCACAACCACAAGTTCATGTGTTCATGTCTACACCTCACAGCTCCCTCCTCATCACCTCCTGAAGGTGACACTATGTGTCCTATGCTATACAAAAATATATGCAGCCTTGAGCAGGCTTCAAATGGTGTCTCTATCATTACCAATAGTGGTTAGAGCTAACCCCAAAAGCAGATTATATCATAGACAATTAGCATGGCTACTTGCAAAAGCACATATGCCAATCAAATGGCATCTAGGAGAAGTGGGCTTGGCTCAGGTAGGTCCAAAGCCATAGGATCATATAGGCTTCTGTCATCTGAACAAAACACAGGCCTTCTGCTTTGTTCTTGAGCAGGTAGACAAGGGCACACATGAGTGCCTCTTGTGAGTAGCCAGGGCAGGCCCTAACACAGCCATACAGATCCTTATGGACCTCATTATGCTGAGGAACCTTAAGAGCATCTGCAACAAAGGCAACAGCTACAATCATACCATGTATCAGTTGGTATTCTACCTCACACAACTTCCTCCTTTTACCACCTCTTCCTTCCTTATCTTTGTCATCACTACCCTTTGAGTTGTCCACCCCATTGGATGCTTCAGTTGGTTTACAAGAATCAGCTTCAGTCCCACCTAAGAACATTGCAACTTGTTCTTCAACAGTGGCATATATATTGTCCATAGCCAATTGTCTTGTACGAAACAAGTCACACAGTTGGAAAAAAGGTACCCTTCTCATCCTTAGCAGGTTTACACAATGGACATCACCAGATTCATAAATGAATCTTAGGTTAGTTATCCTCTACTGGTCCCTCTCTGCCATGGGTCCATAGGTAATGGAGTGAGCATCCTAAGATCTCCTCCTAAACCACATGAAAAACCATGCAGCCACTGCAGCAACCACAGCAGCAGCCGTCCGGCGCCTAGCTTGGAAATCCATATCTACCAATGCAAAGCAATGTTAATTAGAATTGAGAAGAAGCACTTGGGGTCATGTTATTAAGCAAGCAAACATTCAGAATTACATGGTTATCCAAGACGTGGCTGCCACACTCGAGGGTGCTCCTCCGGTGGCAAGCATTCATCATCAACCTAGGCACTTTGCTCAGTAATACATAAATCAATAAATCCGATCCATATGTTTGAATAAACATAGATTCACATCACAAAAACATAGATCCACATGCACACAAACAAAAGCACCGCACAGATCTGAGAATATACGAACCTAGGGTTCATCGTCGGCAAACAAAAACTGACGAATCAATAGATCAGCACACATCTAGATGGGAGAGGGGAGGAAGCATCGTTAGAGGAGGGGGATGTACCGTCACACCACCGGAGGACCAACAGTAAGCCGCCGGAGGACTTCGACCCGACCGGCGAACCGAGGTCGAAGAAGGGGAGGGAAAGGAGAAGGCGCACCAGGGAAATGGAGGGGAGTGAAGGCAATGGCGCGAGAATGGGGCGGTAACCCTAGCCTCCCGTGCCTTTATCCCCAGGACAGCGCCATCTCCTGCGCTCGCCCCAAATCTTCCCACCTTGCATCGCCCCGTCCTGGCTCACAAGGGAAGGTCGACGCCGAGTGGACGGAGGGATGCGGGATGGAATGGGGAAAATGAACGAGGGGGTGTGGGCCTTTTGTGCGGGTGGGCGAACCGAACAGGCCAAAGTTCGGGATGGTCCATCGGACGCCCCCCCCCCCCCCTCCCAGCTACCAATCACGCTTGTAGGGAACAATTTCATGGCCAGATTCGTCGGCAAAGCTCGGGGAAAAAAGGGAGAGAAGAGGAGGGAGGGCGCATGCAGGAGGATTTGCGTAGGCAAGGTGGAAGATTGGCGCGCGGGAGATTTGGGGGAGGGAGTAGCGGATCCGTTTCTACGATGAAGAGTCAGGCTGACTCTTGCACTGGCTCGTATTGACATCAATCTTTGAGCGAGATAAGCGTGGCATAGGAGATAGATGGATTGATTTTGAATTTCGGTTTCCTCCACATAGGATGCATGATGACGTGGACATATATGAGATAGCTTACCTGGACTCATTGGAGGAGGCCTTGCACATACTAGCTAGAAATAACATGCTATGATTCTAAGGTCATCGTCCTACTACCAACTTGGGATTAGCTACTACTAACTTTCTACTTGGTCATGATGCCAGGAACATCCTAAAGAAACGCCACGCCCGGCGATCACCAAAGCAAAAGCTGGTCGATCGATGTACAAAATCCAGAACTGGAGCAGTGATCTAAAACCCACACGTGGACAGGGAAAGCTCCAAGCTTAAACCCGGGCCAGCAAAGCGGTCTGAATGGCCGGAGCAGTCACTGGAGCTCCTCCTCGCCGGAGAGGCCGTGAGGATGCAGCTGCTCTCGCTCGGCGAGGAGGCGGCCATGGCGCGGGTGCAGTTTGGGTCCAGACCAAGGGACAGTGACAGGGAGCACTGCTCAGGTGGCTTGTCCTTTGCCGCAGTGCTGAAGCTGCCGAAGAGGGAGCATCCGTTTCCGTTTCCATCCTCGACGGAGCCCTGCTTCTGATTCGGCACAAGAACAAGATGGTTTGCTTCAGGTCTGCTTATCTGCTAAAGCCCAACGAAATCACAGTTAGAAAGAGTGATTTGCTACACTGATGGAAAGTATGGCACAAAAGAAACAAGCACTTCTGCAGTAACTGTAAAAAATTTGGCATGCATCTAGACCGTCAGATTTCGCAGTGTTGGAGCTCGTTTTCTCTCTGCACTTAACACCACAAGGATCGTCAGGATCCGGGCAACGGGGTACAGCAGCTATGGTATTCATGTGAATAGAAGCAAAAGGACGTGCAGTTTTCAGAAAATTTCAGTCAGAGCGTGCCATCAGAGAAGCTATAATGAGCAAATTCTATCTGCACCAGCATCATCATGAGAAGTACTGGGTGCAACGCAAGGCATGGACCTGAAAGCTGCAGAAGCCACTGCAACATGCCACTACTGCGATGTGAGAAGTAAATGCCTGAACCAATGCTATCATTTCTATTTAAAAACAACAGATACATTTCAAGAAGTGATTTTGCCAGCAATCTAGCCATGCTGGTGCTTGCATCTCCTTCTGAAGATACGGGTAATCAAAGGCCTATTGGCGCGGCTGTGGCCGTATCCAGATACCGAGGTGATACCTGTACCAGCAATCCTAAATGTTGTGTTTCTTCTACACAACATGCGCCAGAGATACGACAGTCCTGTTCCTGCAGGAGGATCTTTGGATGTGGTTGCATTGGTCGATCAGGTATGAACTCTGAACCCCTAGCCCTCTCACACAACTAATATCAATACGAACGCTGTTAGAGATGTGTGCAGATTACTGAGTGCTATCAGGTTGGCTAGTTGGCCAACACAGGTAAACAACTTTTGTGCAAAAAATCTGCCACCAAATAACTATAGAAAAAAATTGCAGAATAGGATGTAATGCAAAGATAAGGATGGGAGTGTGAAAGCGAGCAGTTAAGACAAGGAAAGATTCATCTTCTTTTGATAAACCTTTTGACGATCTCTCTTTTCTACTGTGTTTTACTTTTTAGCTGATGTACCTTAAAGGGGTCAGATTCTTGCACCAAACATCCCACGGCTTGGAGGCTGGAAGCCGCAGCCGCAGCATCCCTCCTCTGCCATCTCAGGCCCTCCTCCTTTATTCTCCTGCGCGTCGCCATGGCTTGCATGTAATCATCGATGCAGTACAGGCTCCCAGCAGCAGCTGCTGCAGCGGCCGTCCTCGCCTCACTGATTCGATGGCTTCCCTGCATGCTCTCGTATGCGACCGCCGTCCCCATCCTGGCCCTGTTCATCCATCCAAAGACGACCCCCCATGTAAAAAGAGCAAACGGACAGACGCCATGGGAAAAGGCGCTTTAGCTTCTTGCGTCAAGATTAGGCTCTGGAAAAGCCTTGTCTTTAACTTGAACACACGTTGCAAAGATGGGGAGGGGAAAGGTGGTTGCAGGGCTAACCTTTTCAGTGGTGGGCACAGGAACTCCTTGGGGCCTTGCTCATCACCGGCGCATGAGTGCCTCCTTTGCAGCTGGGCTGCTTGCATCCCTGATGGAGTGATGGTGCCATGAAAGAAAGGTGTTTGGCTTTCCATTAGCAAAATCTATAGAAAGTGAGCGATTATTTTTTTTTTCAGATTTCGTTTTTACATTTGGCTTTCCAAATAGAGGGTTTGCATGATAAAGGTACTCATGACACATGAGAAGGGAATCTGGGGGTTGCTCGGAGTAGTTGGCAAGTGCAGTGAGCATGTGGGAAAGTGAAATTTTAGAGAAGTCACGCAAACCACAAGACAGTGTGATGCTTCTTTTTTAAATATATATATATATATATATTAAAATAATATGGAATGTTCAGTTTACTGTTGTAGACGTGTGTTTTGTAAACAATGCAGCTAAGCTGCACAGCGTTGACATGTAAAACAATTAAAAATACGGCCAAGAGAGAACAAAGAAAGAAATGACTTGGGAGGAATGTAGTGATAGACTGGTGGGCAAAGAAGCAAACGAAACGAGGGTTCATTTCATCTCTCACCTCTTCTTCCCGCGCCAAGCCTCGCAGCTCTGTACATCTGCTCATCAGAAGGGCAAATGGAGGAATCAAAAGCTTTGCATTTGCATACGGCATGGCGTGCAGGCGTGAACGGTGAAGGGATGAAGAAGAGAAATTAAATCACCTGGAGATGGCTCTTGACATGAGATATGGTAAGCCCCTTGGCGCCCATGAACTGGAGAATGAGCTTCGGCGTAGCCTCTGCAATTTACACCAGAAAAACGGTAATTAGCCTGTTGCAAACACAACTGGGAATAACAGGAAGGCGCAAGAAGACAACCAATTTCAGAACATAAAAGACAAGAAAGCACTTCATGGCGACAATTAAGAAAAAAAATTGAATCTCTCAAGAACAAGAATACTACACGCGCGTGCATCAAACAACGAACTGAGCGCTAAAGAGGAGGAGGAGGAAGAACAGCATGTACTAGAACCAAACAAGGCGGCGTGTGAGAGATAATCTACAGCTAGTACCATCAACGGAGAAGAGAAGAATGGCACCAGCAAGGGAAAGGCACATTTAGCAAACTCGAGAAGAGAACGCACTGTCTAAAGCCCTTTGACACCATGAATACAACACACATGGGAGGGCAGCAAGGTAGGAGGGGATAAGCGGAAGGAGAAGGTAGAAGGGAACGCACTGTCTTGGCCGCCGAGGCACTCTATGGCTCGCACGAAGCTGCGGTGGAGGTCGGCGGTCCACCTCATCCTGGGCTCCTTGGACCGGATGTACTGCCTCACGGCGCCGTTCCTGCCGCCGCCGCCGCCCATCTCCTCGATCGCCAGCAACGACGACGGGACCTCCCTAGCTGGACGATGGAGCTCGCCACACGCCCGAGCAAGAGCCGCGCGGCGGCAGGTGCTGGAGGAAAGAACCAAACTTCCGCTTTTTTCCCCCTCCTTCTCCCGGCACCTCTCCTCCACTATAAGCCCAGCCAGAGGTGCTGCACCGGCAGCGGCAGGCAGCGGCTCCCTCTCGCGACCGGGAGAGAAGTAGAGAACAAGCTGCTTGCCGCTCCTAGCTCCTCGCGGCGGGCTAAACCGTGTCTCTTCCTCGCTCTCCCCTCCACGCCCTCAAAAGACGAGTGGGGCGTAGGCTTATAAGCTGCTGGATTCTCGGCGCTTCGTTCACTCCCTCTTGTATGGTATGGGGCTATGGGCAATGGGCATAGCTCTTCCGGTCTGTCTGTGCTACGCTACGTACTGATGGTACAGAGATGGGCTGTCTGAACCGTCTCGTTGGGCCTGTCGCGGATTAGCGGAGCGCAACACCGTTCGATCCATGGTGTCAACTGAACGGTAAACCTACTGCACTCACAGATACCGGATACGTCCATCATTAGCTGAATTTAATGGGTCTGCTGTCTGCAGAGATGGGTAGAGTCTTGTTTCCGTGGAGATGGATGAAAACCCTGCGAAAGCAAAGCTTCTTTACGAGTGAAAAGACGGCAGCTTCCTCCAAGTAATGGCCTGTGCCTGCTACGCGGATCGTATCTCGCAGCGCGTCAGCAGTTATGGTGCCTCGGGGGTTCAATCCTAGCAACCATCTTCTCTCTCTCTGTTTTGAGAGTTGACACCGATTTCTACAGCTCTCTCCGCAATCCGCATTATCCACTCGTGAGGTTGTTGACAATTAAAATTGACATGCCTGGATAAATCGAAGCATCCGGATTGCATAGAACATTTTTCTTTCTCTTTGTAGAACATTTTCTTTATACTGCTGGAGCATTTCCCACCGGAACGGTAAGTGAAAAAATGTGCCAGCGGTAGACAAAATGTTCCACCAGAAGAGATAAGTGGAAAATGCTCTGACATTTTAAAATGTATTTGTGATGATTTTCAGTAGCACATGCGGTGCTTGTAAAACAATCGATGCCGCTCGCTTGCCAACCGGCTTCCGGTATCCGAACAGGAAAATCAAGGTGGCAACAGCACTGGGAACTGGGAGTGGAAGTGGAATTCAAAAGGGAAGCAACAGCGCGGCGGCAAGTGAACAAACGGAAGGGGACAAAAAGGATGCACTGGTCCAGACACCTCAGACCGAGAGGTCCACGCCAAGACACAGGCAGCCCACAGTGAACTGAAAACACCCATCCGGCCAGGCCATCCAGTCCGTCCTCCGGCCAAACATGCCATGCACGTCCTTTGCGCTGCCCAAATCACAGCGCTCTGCGAAATACTCCTACTAGTCCACCAGCTAGCCCTATTCCAGCCAGGTCCCCGACTCTCCAGCCAAGCCATGCCAACCCAGCCTTTGACTCCATCAACCGGCGACAGCGACATGGACGGACGCTCAGAACTCAGACCTCAGACGAACGGGGGAGAGAGCTATCTGTACTGCCTACTAGCCTACAACTACTGTCTACTCGCAAGTCGCAACAGTGCAGGAGTATGTGGTATGTGTTATGCGAGCCGTGTACGCGAAAAAGAAGACGGCCACAGAACAGAATCTCTGGGCTTCGGATTTCTCTTGCCAAATCTTGTCACGCTCCCACCGCCTAGGCTGCTGAGGCTATAGTAGAATAGCTATAGCTACGCTTCTCCACACGGCCGCTGCTGCCTGCTGCGACTACTCGACAGTCCATCCATCGCTGCAGCTGCTGCTACACACAAGGCAAAGGTACGCCGGTCACCATGGTGGCTTGGTGCAGTGCACAGCTCCCTCCCAATCTCCCATTACTCGCCCGGCGAGCCTACGCCTCCTTTTTCCTTGTTTGGCCACGCACAGCCTACACGCCCCCAGTGGCCAGTACGCCCCGCCACACTGGCAGCTATACGCGGCGTCCATGTCCATGCATGCACATGCCATGCGATTGATGCGGATGTGCTTAGTGCTCTGTGCGCAGCACGCCAGCGTCAGAACGTACCCTGATCGCATAGATTCGAGCAGAGTCAAGTTGCAAAAAAAAATGCCACTGCTGTATACGGAGTATACTACTACGGCCGGCTAGAAGTCTAGAACGACGTGAGCAGTACACTGTACACGTACGCTCGTAGAATACGACAACAACTACTTGGATAGCATGTGCGTGGACTGCAGCATACATCGTCATACCGAGTACTACGTACCTGGGGTGCCCGTCAGTACTACGTGTGTTTCGTTCCGTATCTGTATTTATATGCACGCGGCCAGCTACGGGTGCGTACAATGATACCAGCGTGAGACGCGTACTGCACCTGGTATACCGTATAGGGCTGCCGCTGCTGGTATGGTACTAGGGGGTCCTACTCCTACGGGAATCTTTCGACCGTAAATGAAGTTGGAACATCCAACTATGATTAATAGATGAAAATACAAAAAGAAATGAGCTATTTGAATTTTGATCTCATCTGATGGCTTCTAGTTCAAAAGACGTGGTCTGCATGGTGGGATGTATGTGCTAACTTGAGTTAATTTTTCTATAGTAACGGTGAAGTAAAGTGGGTACTTTAGAAACATATACAGGGAGGCTATTTTATAATAACAGAAATAGATAACTTAGATGTTCCTCGATTATTTTAATACGTAATTGAGGTGGGTAATTTATATGTAATAAATTTAGAAGATCATTCTAGATTAATTTTCACGGTGGTATAGTTGGTTATTTGCCTGAAGATTAGGAAGCTACCTCATAGTATGTTCCGCAATACTGTATTTAGATATATATTTAGTGGTTACTCTTGGCTACTTTTCGTATGGCTGATGTGTTTTTTGTTTAGATATGGATTAAGTGCTACCCTCAACTATTTTCTTAACAATTAAGGGATATTTTCTAAGAAAATAGAGGTGATATAATTATTATTATTATTCTGTCATTGATTATTTGAGTTTATTGATTGATCACAAATTTTCTTTATTTTTTAAGCAACTATGAAATTTATTTTTTTTCTAAGCTAACGTGGAAGCTCTAAAGAAGGCACTAATTAGTTATAATAAGACAAGAATACAAGATACGATGAGAGTACAAGCCATGCTGCATGGTCCATGTATTGGTACAGCAGAGGCATACGTAATAGAACTGTAGAAGTATCATCGCCTACTGGTACACGTACGGCGCCATGGTGGCCAATCAATGATGTACGCCAGTTTAACTATCGACATGGTCAAAGATCGAATTTACACACGACGTGTGCTCTACTCCATGGAGTATTTTCTCTTCTTCCCTTTTCATTTTCCTTCACTCTGGCTAATCTGGAGGCGTGTCTTTGCATGGGCCACTGGCTAGTGATGAACTGACGACTTGACGAGCGATCAAGCTCAGATCACGTAACCGACCGGCATCCGTCCGCAGCGCGCTGTGGCTACACCTGCCAGCCCTATACAAGGCTAGGTGCCTAGGTCAGGTCGAGCTCTATTCTTGGGAGCAGTAAACTGTGAACAACTCAAATCAGCTCGCGTAGACGATTGGACCTGGCTGCATGGATGCATGGAGACGTCGGTCGTACTCACACGTCACATCGATCTGTCCACCGGTAGTAAAATCTAGTAATCTCAGAGAGACAGAGAGTTTTTAAAAAAGAAAGAACAAAAACCGTCTCCGGTGTCCCCGCTTCACCCTGCAGGAGAGTCGGGGACTTGCAACGGAACAAACGGGATTTAATTCTTGCAGGGCCTGGACCGTTGCCTTGCCGTGTGTTTTTGTTCAGGGCCACGGGGGAGTACTTTTCGTTCCGCTCATGCAAAGGTCTACTAGATGCAAACAAAAGGCACCCGCTCATGCAAAGGTCTGCTGAGATGCAAGCAAAAGGCACTCAAAGTTTTTGCTGTCCCTTGCATGCGTTCAGAATGCAGAGAGGATTTTCTTCCCAGGTTAAGTCACGGGAAAATGTACAGGAGCGCATACGTTGTTTTGTCGTAAATGGTGGGAGCAGTGAAAGGGCATAAACAGAGGGGAACAAGCTAGTTGTTGGCAGCTTGCCAGAATAAAATTAAAAAAAAAGAATGAAGGAAGCGATGTGCAGAGAGATTCACAAGCTCTGAGCATAAAGATTTTGTGCCTCTGGAAATTCCTCGCACCATGCATTAGCTTCCATGCCTGAACATGGAGAGGGTGGTAGCTAGAAGACAGGCCTAAGTTTTCAATGAGGCGGGCAGGCGGCAGTGCAGAAGGCCTCTCGAGGAACGCAGCAGTATGAACTGGGAGGCGAATCGAGCAGCTGGGATACTGACCGAAGCCTACGGAGGCTAGGCACTTTTTACTCTCTGTGCTTCCATCCTTCCCTTTGCTTTGCCTATTGTCACATCGGATGTTCCCGACGGGGCAGTTTTGTAATTAGCTTATGTTTAGTACTCCTAATTAGCATCCAAACATCCGATGTGACAGGTGTTAAACTTTAACAGGGGTTTCCCAAACACCCCCGAAGCAAAGTTGCCATAAAAGTTGCGTAGAAACCAAAGTTTTGGCCGCGGCGCGGCTCTGCCGGCTCTGCGGCAGGCGGCAGCTCACGGATATGTGCGAAAGGACAAAGGACGAGAGCCATGGCATGGCGGCATGGCGCAACAGCGCAAGGCTGCTAGGACAGTGGGACTGACACCGCCCACCGGGCAATGAGAAATTCCCTCTTCTCCTTTTACCATTAACTGAGATGGCCGACGTGGGTAAGCCTTCTAAATTATATTCCTCTGTTGATTCAGATTCTTTTTTATTCTCACATTCATAATGTTGGTTATCTAGGTATATAACATTTTCTTTTTTACAGTTAAGTAATGGAGGTTCATTACAAATTGAGGGAGACATACAAATATTTTCAGGTAAAAAGCATATGGGCAAAGCAAGAAAGCAACACTTGGTCGCTTTTAAGGTGCGGGGAATTTTTAAGAAGGTTCCATGAGTTAGTTTTTTTTTATAACATAGATAGGTAGTTCAGAAGCAATTATTAGGGTACTCTCGATCAGTTTTTTTCATAATCCCAGAGGTAGGAAATGCTAAGCATGCATCTGTGAATTGATGCATAGATTAGACATAACGTAAAAGGGACAGGACTGTGGTGCAAAATTATTGAGGCCTTTACTCTTTCTAAACTTTTCGTGCTACAAACTAAAATCATGTTCAGTCTTATCTTGATGAAGGAAACTGCCACTATATGAAATATGTCGATCCACCTCTTCCTGAGCCAACCCAAGAGTACATCCACTACCTCAAGTGCAAGTTCTTTGACCTCGAGAGTAAGGTCGAGAATCTTCAATCTGAAGTTGATGCAAATCCTTAGGCAGTTAACATGGCATGTGACTTGATTTGTACCGATTCGTGGTGCAAGTACCCCTACCACCGCAACAAGGATCGCTTCCCGTCTCTGCCATCCTCCAGGGGTGCTGGCTACTATGGAGCTGAGCTCTCCCAACTCTCGCAAAGCCAGTTCTACTAGACAGTAAACATGGCTCTATTCCCGGCTATTTCAATTACTTAATGTATGCTAGGTTTAGCAACGGCACTTGTTTAGGATAGCATCTGTGCTGCATATCCCACTGCAATATATAATTAATTGTTCGCTCTAGAGCTGTTGTTGTTCGTATGTTGCAGGGGCGGATCCACAGGGTATGCTGGGTGGGCCACGACATACCTTGGGACCCAGCTATAACTATATACATACATAGGCCGTGTTAAGTTATTTTATAGCTCTCCACGCGCTGAGCAACTCAGCCCTTGTTTACTTCCCTCCAAACTCCCAACTTTGACACTATGCAAAAAGAAGATTCCCCATCACATCAAACTTGCGGTACATGCATGGAGTACTAAATGTAGACGAAATCAAAAACTAATTGCACAGTTTTGTTGTACTTTGCGAGACGAATCTTTTGAGCCTAATTAGTCAATATTTGGACAATAATTCACAAATACAAACGAAACGCTACAGTGTCGCATTTATGGCAAAATGCCAATTTGGCACCTCCCAACTTGGGAAGTAAACAAGGACTCAACTCTGCAGGTGATACGTGATAGCCCATGTGCTGCTGGCTTAAGGCGCTACAAGATAGCCCACTAGGCCGCTTGCGCATTTGGCAAGGGAGGGGGAGGTAGTCGGCGCTTGGATTCTCGGCTCAGCGCATCGCGGCTTGCACTACCGTCACATCAAGCATGAGCTGTCCCATCTCCAGTTGAAACTTTTGTGGAAGAATAGCAGAATGGAGTGATAATTGAAGAAATCACGGATCCTATGCCCTCGCCTCCGCCACTACAACCACCTGCAGGTTGAATTTTATCCTAAGGACTTCTCCAATAATGATTTGCTAAAACTTGAATTGCAACTTGATAATTATATTGATGACATGCAATGAGATGATAGCCTCAAGGGTCTAGACAACATCGTTGATCTCTTAGTTAAGCTTGTTCAAACACGGAGGCACAAAGTTTACGATATAGTTTACTTGCTTCTCAAATTGATATTGCTTTTACCAGTGGCAACATCGAGTGTTGAAAGGGTATTTTCTGCATTGGTTATAGTGAAAATAAAGTCAAGGAATAAGCTAGATGATAGTGTTTTGGACGATTATCTAGTCACATTTATTGAGCGGGATATTTTCTTCCAAGTGAATGAATATAATATAATCAAGATATTCATGTCATTCAAAAAGCGGCGGGTAAACAAAGCAGACAAGTAATATTGTACTTTTACGCTATATTTCGAACTATTTGTATTTCATTTGAACTATTTATATTGTGATTTGTTTTTATTTCTAGCTTAATCTTTAAATTTAATACTTATCATGTTATTTAGTGCATGTTGTTTACCGAATTAGAATATGATTTTATCAAATTATAAATGGTTTTATCGAATTACATAAGATTTTTTTCGGCATACCCTGTGGTAAAATCCTAGGTCCGCCACTAGTATGTTGTGCACGAATTTTTGTTTCTATCTATTTTGCTGAAAACAGCTATGTATCTAATGGTCAGGAGTTAATTCATTTTCAATTATTTTCCTCAAAGCTCTCTACCTCTCTCAAATTACGAAGTTTCATATTGCAACTAAAAGTGACATATCTGAATATTTAGTGCTTCCAATGTAACTAGATATTTTTTTTAAATATCACACAAAATTACATGAAAACAAAATAAAAAAACCTATGTCATAGCCGGTTCAAACCGGCTATAGCTGCCAACACACACATAAACTAGGCCCCTGGAGAGGGAGCTAGCTACCGTCGTTTCAAACGGCGCTACCTACGTCCACCGCTCCAACCGCTGTTTCAAATGACGGTGTTTGATCCGGCGGCAGAAGGCTACTTCTGCAAATTTTTGAATCCCCTATTTATTTCTGCAAATTACGTAAAATATAAAATATAAAAATAAAAATAAAAAAAATTCCGAGGTATGGGTGTGGCCGATCGCAGATCGAACGGTGGATTGAGATTTCGTTTGCTTTAACCTAAAGGAAGATTATCCCCTCGCCGCCACCCACCCGTGTTTTCCCCGTCGCCGTCCTCCTCCTCCTCCTCCTCCTCCTCCACGGCTCCACCTTCCCCCCGAAACCCTATGCTGTTCGTTTCGATCCCATCTTGGATTTGATTCTCCAGCAAGGATAGCAGCTTCCAACTTCGATTCGGACTCCTCCCGGCTGAGATCGAGCGGAGAGATCCAAGCAACAATGAGCAATGAGGTATCCACACACCCCTCTCTTTGTCCGCCTCTACACGGCCACCCTCCCAACAATGTTCCCTGGGTGCTCCTCGACTTGCATGCCTACGTCGCCGACCGCGAAAATTCCACCTCCGCCTACTCCGAGATGAGCAACGGCAAGGCAATCAGGGTCACCTTCTGCACGGCGCCCCCGCCGCTCGTCTCCTACATCTGCGTCTGGTGCCCTAACCTGCCACCGACCGAGTTGATCATGGAGCCCACCATCGAGGCGGCGGAGGCAGATCTCGTCCTCTTCCGCCTCTCGCTCAGAGATTACCCCAATCAACGCGACTACTTCATCTACAAGGCCGGCGGTGGCAAGCGGGGGCCCTGGCTGTGGCGCGTCGAGGAGCCTGACCTATACATGCCTTATCGCTACAGCAGTGCGCTCCTCCCCCGCCGCGACCTCGAAGAGGGTGGCTCCACCAGCCCACACGCAGATGAGCACGGCCACTTCTACATCGCCGCACTCAATCTCACTGCCAACCCGTCTGCGAGCTTCGAATTCTGTCTCTATGACTCCATGGACAAGAAATGGACCACCAGCACGATTTCTCTCCTCATGCCAATGACCCATATCACGGCCAAGGTGATTGCACTCGGAGGAGGTGTAGTGGCATTTGTTGACCCCTGGCGGGGCATCCTCGTCTGCGACTTGCTTCACCGCGGAAGTGAGCGGTACTTGCCTTTACCCCGAGATCTCATCAGATTCGGCTTCCGCCGTGATGAGATTCTGCTTCATCGGGACTTTGCTTTCAGCAAAGGTCGCCTTACTCTTGTTGAAATGCACCGCAGCTCTGATTGCCAGGGCTGGGATATTTCCACATGGAGCATCTCCAGTCCTTGGGAGGAGCAGGATAGTTGGCGGAAGGAATGCACTGTCAATACTCACAGTATAATAATTGATGATGACACTGCCAATGTCGAATTGCTGCCTAAGCTGCAGGACAATGGATCCACTCTGCGGCCATCCCTTGATAGTCTCTTATTAGCATATCCCATGCTCAGCTTGAGTGACAATCGGGTTGTTTACCTCATGGGCATGGTTGACCGCTGGGACAAGAAGGCATTGGTGCTGTCTGTTGGCATGATGGATGCAAGGCTACAGGGAGTTGCCATCTTCGACGCAGAAAGAATACTTGGTTACACCTGGATTCAGTCCAGGATCTCCAATTTTTTCAGCATGACTCCAGGTGATTCCCTGTCTTCCGCCAGCAAATGGCAAGCCCCTAGATAAATAGCATGGTAAACTGATGTATGTCTATATTTTCTGAAATCCCAATATCTCTAGACATTGGTGCTGCTCAGTACCCAACAAGCCATTTTACCAGAAGGCTTTAATACAAGCTCTTTTGCACTAACATATGGGCTGTTTTGCTGGGCAGGTGGAAAGGGAAAATTGAAACGACCTGGGAAGTTCCAAGTGTGTTACCCTCACAAGCATCATCAGACTGGATTCACTATGATGCACGGTGTGGAGTTTGGGCCAATGCAACGCCATGGTGGGGCTAAAGAGCAACAGGATACTGGAGCTGAAGATGGGGATAATAAAATGGCAGTGGATTGATCTTGTATCAAGTACGGTCCTCGAATAAATGTTGATTTTGGTGTCCCTGCCTAGTATTTTGTCGTTGTGTAAGACTACTGTGATGACTAGATTTGCCTCTGGCTTATCAGGGTTAAATTTATACTCATTTCAAATGGTAGGTTGTTTTTATTAGGTGTCTTAAGTCAAACTTGTTACACTTTTGCCATTCAGAAAAGTTAATTGTCCCCACCATTCCCTGTGTATCATACTCATCTCTGCTCATTTTTTGTTGGCCATTTGTTCGATGTGCAAGTATGAAGTTCTTTTGACCCCATTTCCTTATTGAATTAGTACTAGTTGCAACGGGCGTACAAGACTTGAACGAAGTGACAAACTATTTCAAAAGAAAAGGAATTATACAAGACACCTAATGATCAAGTCACGGTATATATAAATGTAAAGCCAAGGTGTTCGCCAATAAGCAAAGAATGGGAAGACTTTGCCTGTTGTACATGACCATCATCAGTTAACTTTGGAGGCATGCTATAGCATAAGATGGATGATTTTACTCCACCGAAGTTCATATACATTCAAACTAAAGAAAATATATGTCCGAACAAAGGTAATCACCACAAATAAGATTGAAAAAATAAATACAATGTTGGGCCCAGTTGTAGATCGGTGCACTTTTCTGTGCCAACAAAAATATTACGGCCATGTTTAGTTACTCCCAACTTCCAACTTTGACACTATGCAAAAAGAAGATTCCCCATCACATCAAACTTGCGGTACATGTATGGAGTACTAAATGTAGATGAAATTAAAAAGTAATTGTACAGTTTTGTTGTACTTTACGAGACGAATCTTTTGAGCCTAATTAGTTAATATTTGGACAATAATTCACAAATACAAACGAAACGCTACAGTGTGCTACAGTGCTGTAACAGTAATTTGGCACCTCCCAAATTGGCCAACTAAACAAGGCCTACATTGTGTACTAGTGCAGGCGTCCAGCCAACGATCGATCGAGCAAGTACAGCGCATCACACACCGTGGATGGGAGCGGGTGCCCACTGGCAGGAAAGTAAAAGCGAAGGTAGAAAAAGCAGACGTCCCCGTCAGTCTCTGGCCTGCTGCCGGTCGGAGCCGGACGGCCCAGAGGGCTGCCGCCGTACTGCCGTAGCCTGCAGCGAGGCAAGCCGCCTGACAAGCGGATCTCCGGCCCTCCTGTACGCCGCGAGGCCGCCGGTCGCCGGATCCGCCATCCGCTGCCCCGAACTCTCACAAGCCTGGTGCCGGTTGCTTATTTTTAGCACCTATCACATCGAATGTTTAGATACTAATTAGGAGTATTAAACGTAGATTATTTACAAAACTCATTACATAAGTGGAGGCTAAACGGCGAGATGAATCTATTAAGCCTAATTAGTCCATGATTTGACAATGTGTTGCTACAGTAAACATTTGCTAATGATGGATTAATTAGGCTTAATAGGTTCGTCTCGCCGTTTAGCTTCCACTTATGTAATGAATTTTGTAAATAATCTACGTTTAATACTCCTAATTAGTATCTAAACATTTGATGTGACACCTGCAAAAAATAAGCAAAGCACATGTTACGCTCGGGCGGCGTGTAACACGACGTGCCAAGCCGGAACGGCAGGTACCGATCGAACTAGGTCAGTAGCTAGGTCGTCGTGCCGCGTGCGACGCCCGGGCTACGCTACGTACCTAGGATAGGAGTAGCTACGTACGCGAGCGCACAGGAGGTGAGAAGGAGCGACTTGGGCCTTATATACTTCACTCCCAACTTCCAACTTTTACACTATGCAAAAAGAAGATTCCCCATCACATCAAAAGAAGGTTCCCTTTGCTTATTTTTAGCAAGTGTCACATCGAATGTTGAGATACTAATTAGAAGTATTAAACGTAGGCTATTTACAAAATTCATTACATAAGTGGAAGCTAAACGGCGAGACGAACCTATTAAGCCTAATTAATCCATCATTAGCAAATGTTTACTGTAGCAACACATTGTCAAATCATGGACTAATTAGGTTTAATAGATTCGTCTCGCCGTTTAGCCTCCGCTTATGTAATGGATTTTATAAATAGTCTACGTTTAATACTCCTAATTAGTATCTAAACATTCGATGTGACAGTTGCTTAAAAATAAGCAACCGAACCAAACCAGGCCTTACTCCCAGTTGGTATTTGCAATCGGGACTAAAGGGGAGTCCCGGTTCAAAAATCAACCACTCGTGGGGATCCTTTAGTCCCGGTTGAAAAATTCAGACACACGTGGGGACCCTTTAATCCGGGTTGGTAAGATCAACAGGGACTAAAAGTTCACCCTTTAGTCCCGGTTGGTATTACCACCCGGGACTAAAGCAACCGGGATAAAATGGGGTCCTTTAGTCCCGGTTGGAAACTCCAACCGGGATAAAAGGATCCCCCACGGGTGGCTGGAAAACGAATAAAGCCCTCGAACCCTTTTTATCTTGGTTGGTGTTTCCAACCAGGATAAAAAGGGTCCCCCATGTGTGGCTGGGAAAGGACTAAATCCCTCGAACCTTTTTATCCCGGTTGGTAGTCTTTAATCCCGTTGGTGTTACCAACCCGAATTAAAGGGTCCTCCATGAGTTAATACAAAAGGATAGCATCCCCTATATAGGCAGATGTGGTGTGTAGGTGAGATGGTAAGGAAGCTACGCGCGAGACTTGAGGTCATGGGTGCAAATCTCACGGACCGCGCACACGCATATTTCATGTGAAAAATCGCGTAACTTGTGACTTGCGCGTGTGGGGGGCCTCCCACAGACCCCTGGGATAAAGGGGCGGGAGGCAGACCCTGGCGTGGCGACCGTTTTACCAACCGGGATTAAAAGGGGGTCTTATATCCCGGTTGAGGGACTCGGGACAAAAGATCTCTCCTTTTATCTCGACTGATTAATCACGGATCGTTTTTCAGGAGATATGCACCCTACCAACCGGTACTAATATGAGTTCTGTAGCAGTGAAGGCAGGCGTACAGTGCAGCGTAATGTCACGTCTTTCCGGGAGAGTTACGGGAGCCAGCTCGGCGGTCTACCGCCTATTACTCCCTGTGCAACAGGCGCGCCGTGCCGTCGTACGCGGCAGAGCTTGCTTGCCTTGTTCTTACAGCAGTGGATAGGCATGGCATCTACTGGCCGCTGGCCCTGTGCACAGAGCGCGCCGGGCAGCGGCGACCTGCATGGTGGAGCCTTGCCGTCCTGGCCTTCCGCGGCGGCATACCGCATAGGTAGCGGATGATGCTGGCAGCACCGGGTACGTGCCTGATGCCGCCGTCGTGTCTGTAGTAGGGAATTTTGCAGCGTCCAAGACCCGGCTTCCACACGTAGCAGAGAGGAAAGAAGCTTTTCTTTTTGAGGGCCAGAGAGGAAGAAGCTTGTGCATGCATAGCTGCGAGGACTCTGAACTTTGGCCGGATAGAGCACCTCCAATGCGCGGTAGGAACCTGATCCTATGGCCTATGGCCCTACGGGTATGTATGGAGGGCGATTCTATACGTTACTGCTAGTGTAACGACTCGTTACCAAACTTACCATGGAATAAAAATTTCTATACAACCTCTCTCTCCTCTAGTCTATGACGCGGGGCGCGTACACGCTTCGAGACACAGCCAGCAGGTGCTGCGGCTACTGTGGGCTCGCTCTTTACTCCTTGTGCAACAGGCGCGAGGTACACACGGCGCTGGGATACCCAACTAGCGCAGAGCTTTACCTGTCTTGTTATGGAATACAATATGGATATGGAGCAGTACGCTGGCGGTATAGGGCCACAGTGCATAGGCATGTCGTCCAGTGCAGCGCCCGCGGTGCAGGCAGATCGAGCCTCGACCGCGGCGGCGACAGTGTGCAAGGGCAGCAAGCGACGACCCTTCCCCTCGCCTATCGTCCGGGCCTCTGGGGCTTGTGCGCCCGCGTATGGTATCCTAGCTAGCCTAATGCCTTATGATGCCGTGCTCGTCAGGACGAGAGAATTTTGCAGTGCCTACCGCTGGCTTCCGTTTGTAGCGAGAGGAAGAAGGAGCTTGTGATTCGGTGCAGTGCCATGCGCAAACGAACAGTATCGCGCTTGCCTGCATGCGCCGCATTCACCATGAAGAGAGTACGATTCCAAGCCCACTCTCCGTTCTAGAGTACTCATGTTAGCACGCATTTCGAGGAAAAACGTACACCGCATCTCCTGCATCATCCGTAGATCGATCGCGGTCTGATACTCTGATCCAGCCACAGGCCACAGCACCCCTGTTGCCAGTTCTCCCTGTGGGCTTATTCAGGAAAGAAGAAATGCCCTGCATGCCATTCGCGTCGCGTAGTATGAGATTTCAGCAGAGCAACCCTCACGCAGTGCATTGTACTGTCTACGTCACCCGGCCGCCCAGACCTATACGTCACGTGTACCGTGTACGCGCACTCTGTATTATAAACGTACGTACACGCACGTTGCCGACAGCGCGCGTTGGGTGATGGACTGGTAGCTCCGGTTGAACAGCAGGGGGGACAACAAGACCATGTTCGTGGATTAGCAATTCGATCACGATGTCCACTACTGTGGCAACTGTCAACGACTGCGCCCCTGAGCCCGAAACCCGGAGGTGATGCCCATGGCCAGGCCGCCAGGCGCGTACGTGCAGTCGAGGACCGACGCGGTAACTGTTATCTGGACGCGAACTTTGAGGCCTCACAGGCCGTGCGATCTTGATGCAGAAAATTGGAGGACAGTAGGTGGATTTAAAAGAGATGCAACGGCATTCAGGAATCAGGAGATGGTCGTGCGAGCAACTGTGAAGCAATGGCGGCATGGCGCGACGTGCGCTAGCTTATCGGCGTATGGGAAAATTCAACGTTAACCGTTTCTATGGAACATTTTTTTTATCACTGATCCGTTCTTCACCATACCTACTAGAAACGAGGCACGAGCAGAGACATGCACATTTACGATCCTTCTCGCAACTTGGAAACATCAAACCGATGAAAGGCAACGGGAGTACGCAGCTAGTAGTAAAAGACTGGGCAATGGTAGATCGCCAGAACCAGAAACGATGCAGACGTGGCAGTGGCAATGATCGCCTTGTTGGTGTGTGCATGTGCAGCACCGTCGTTCGCGCTAGCAGGATCATAGCTTAGCGATCGATGTGCCAAGCAGCGCGCCAAGGGCATGCGTGAGGCATTTAATGGAAAATAAGAATGTTTGGTTTGACCTTAGCACAGTGCTATGCGGGACCTTTTGCGGCCGGCCAGAATGAATGATTGCCACACTATTTTGCCAGAAAATGCACACCATCACTCTGTTTTTTTTTTGCGAACAAATTGCAGGAGCACTTTCTTTCATTTAAGAAGGAAATAGAGTTGCAAGTAAACTTCCATGACGATTGCATTTTCGAAATTACGAACTCAACGAACTCAAACTAAAATAAACCTACATCATGAGACTAAAGAGCAGTCAGTTCCTCTCGGATGAACGGAGTACCACAGGCCTTCCTCCGAACGGAGATGTCACTTTGGATCAGACAGAATATTTGATCGGGCCTCAGCTTTGTATTTTCGAAAATCCTCCTATTTCTTTCCTTCCGGATATGCCATAATGTGTACGTGAGAACGGCAGCCACCGATCTTCTCTTGTTGCCTTTGATATCTTTCAGCATACTGCGCCACCATTCATTTATGTTTCCAGCAGAATCCGAGTGTATCAGGGCCGGGAGTTGCACCATCACTCTGTGTCCCTGCCATTTTTCGCCAACTTCCACGCACACGCGTCCCCTTTCCCTGGAGCGATTTCTCCTGGGCACGTGTTTTTACTCTTTCTGAGTTGACGAGGCTATGTTACGTAGTAGGTGCCATGACTGATTTCTTCGCATTGCTAGCGAACTCATATAAATTATATCCCACGGACTAAAATTTAGTCTTGTCACATCAATTTAGTCTTGTCACATCGAATATTTAGATACTAATTAGGAAGACTAAACATGAGGTAATTATAAAACCAATTGCACAGATGGAGGCCAATTCACGAGACGAATTTATTAAGCCTAATTACTTCGTGATTTGACAATGTGATGCTACAGTAAATATGTGCTAATCATGAATTAATTAGGCTTAATAGATTCGTCTCGCGAATTAGCCTCTATCTATGCAATTAGTTTTGTAATTAGTTTATATTTAATATTTCTAATTAGTATCTAAACATTCAATATGATTAAACATTCAATGTGATAGCACCTGAGTATATATAGTAGTAAATGGACCGTGGTGTTTTTGGGTGAAAGAAGGCAAGCTAACAATAGCTGAAGAAAATCATCAGAAAAAAAAAAGCAATACTAGTAACAGAAAAAAAAGCAATACTAGTAACAGGAGCAAAAAAAACAAAAAAGGTTTTTTCGGGGACACGAGCAGTGGACAATGCCGAATGTGTTTGCATGGAAATAGTTTGGGCAATCATTACTTGCTGTGGACAGTATGGCACACGGCAGAGCACGTGTAACGCGTTTGGACTGCTGCTGCATGCCTGCATCTGGATGATGCTACATTGCTTGCCAACATTGGGCAGCACTCTGCTGTGCACCTCTTACAAATAGCAAATGATCAGTAACGCCACAGATCCAAAAATCTTATTTTGATCAACTAGCAGGTCCTCATCGTTTTGTGCAGGCCAAACTACTACATGGAGGTCAAGTAGTAGAGCATCATTGTGTCACAAAAAAAGGGTAATAGGGATTGTGCTAGAATTTGATTTTGATTTTTGTGGATCTATGTGGTACAATAGAACAAGCTTAAGAACTGCCCATGTATCTTTTATTTGTGTGATTTTGCAGACGTGGTTTTACTCAATTAATGTGGGTTAGCCCGTGGTGCGTGGATATACGTATGTAACGAACAGCTTCATATACTGACCGTTAGTGCAATGGCGGCTAGCATAGTGCCATCCTTTCAATAAAAGAAAAGGTGAAACAAGTAAAGTTTGCTTGAGCAGAGACCCATGCATTTCGAACAGAGAGAGCACTGAGACAGTAGCATTACATCTTTCGTGTACAAGTGTATATTCCACTAAAATACGGGTGGACCATTTGAATTGGTTGGTTTGCCGACCCTCTCTTCCGGAACCATGCAAGGTTATCTTCGGACATGTTCATGTAAAAGCACAGTAGAATCCTTTCAGGTGTATAAATGCAATCTGGTCTGACATACATACGGCGGCAGGCCGGACAAAGCAGGGCAAGGCCAGGCAAGCAAATGTTGGGGCCATGTCGATCCTGAGGATGAACCTGCCTCAATACTCCAGTTTAGAAGAATGAAACAAACGAAGAGCGTTGATCAGTATCGTCTTTGATTTGAAAAGAATCGTCGAGCCGAATAGCAGTGCACATCATTATCAGGCAGGTCAAAACAGGGACGTCACACACATTTTCAGAAGCCAATGTAGATCACCAATCGCACCATCGGACAACATGCTCGCCCAGAGAGCCATGGACGTTGCACATTCATACCATCCCTCGTAGCTACGCCGCTCCGCTGTCACTCTCTACATAAGGATCTTTCCAAATCGTGAACTGTTCATGCCAGACGTATAAGAGCGATCTGGTCTCACGCACGGCGGCAGCCTGCAGAAACAGGACAAGGTGCGAGTAAATATTCGGGCCACGCGTGCACGTTGGTGCACGGACGCCGGCAGAGCAGCGCACGGCTACGCACCACCAATGGCAGCATCTCTACCGGTCCACCCAGATGGCCAGACGGGAGATATTGGCCACATGGCCAGCAGGATGCGAGCGAAAAAAAAACAGATGGAGCGAGAAATAGAGCCATAGAGGAGACAAGTGCTGAACTAGGCCGCACGACGCGCCATCATTGCGTGTGTGTCCGTGGCCCAGCAGCGTGCGGGAGGCCGCGCGTCCATTCCGTTCGCGTGGGCGTGGGCCAGCGTCCCCTAGCTGAAAGGCTGGCCCGCCCACCACGCCGTGCGGCCCGCTCGAGCGCCGTACGTGCGGACGTGCGGTGTCGCCCGGTGATGGTGGTGGGCAGCGGGGTTGTATCGCACGGGCGAGCGCGGAAGCATGGAATGGATGGGGCACATCATTTGCCTAGCACGACACGAGTGACACCGCCAATACAACTACGACTCTACGAGCGAGATGCCAAGGGGTGGCGGTCACTTGTCCCACCATCCCCATGCAAATGCGACCGGCAGTGCGCTTGCACGTACGGGCCACTGATCGCTCCGCCATCATGGTGCCCCGTGTCTTCCATCTTCCCTTTTCCCTGTGCATTTCCCTCTCACTCCAACACCCTTTGCCTGCGCTCGGGACCCAGGCCATGCACGCGACGCGATCGGCCGTCGAGGTCGGGGCGAAAAGGCTGGCGCCTTTGGAGTGGAAATCCCAGCACCACCGTACCTGCAGTCTCGGCCGGCAGTCGGCACCGTGTGCTTTGGTGCCTGCTTAGCTTGACGCCCGAGCTGAGAGAGAAGTCGGGTAAAGAGCTAGGGCTAATCTAAGGCCTAAGAGGGACAGGAAGAATCGTGTCACGTCGGAAACCTCGGCAAACTATTGGCTGGCGACTTGGTGACTGTCAACTGATTTGTACGGCGACACCCGCTGATCATATCGATGTGAACCAAATTTTCATTAAAAGACTAAACAGTCAAATTGCTCCAGACAGCGTAGGCGTCTGGCTCTACCTGACTGACCCGGCACAAGCTGCATTTTAGCCTAAAATTTCTAGGCCGGATCAATCGACTGAATGAAAGCGATCGCCCGTCCTATTCTCATGTCAACCGTTTGTCGGCTGATCGATGCTACCGACCGCCTACCGTGCAAGTGCAACGTGCCCCGGCCCCTTCGAAGATCCGTAGACTGCTCCATGTAACGATCATCAGTATAACGAGTACGCATAAATGCTTCGAGCTGCTTCCTTTCATCCTTTTTTCTGTCTCGGTGCAGTGTTTCTCTTTGCTTGGAGATTTGGAATGTTGTCATAGTGTCATTGGTCGCAGACCGGATCACGAACTTTAGGAGAAAATGGGGATTATCATCCATAATATCACTTGATGGGCGCGTTCTATACTTTTATCTGTACCACAAAGCTAGTGAATGACACGTGGGGTCTGGCCCATCATGTCGTTGATACAGGCTAATGGTAGAAATAAAAGTGCACCCAAGTGGTGGTGGTAGATTTTTTTTTTTTGAGGACCAGTGATGGTGGTAGATTGAGAAGATAGATACAAACTGTTGCATTTTAACACTGGGCCTAATGGACCTACTGCAGCCCAATTATGTTTCGGTTTGTTGAAAAAGCCCACCTGTACCAGCCCACGAGTTATATAGGCCATGTTCTCGATACCGCCTTACGGTCCGGAAAACCAATCTGAAGCCGCAGCCGAACCGAAGAAGCTCTCTCACCCTCTGGCCTCTCCGCAGCGCCGCACCCCCAAAGCCCTAACGCACGCACGCAGCGAGCGGGAGAGAGCCATGGCGACGGCGGTGGCGACGCAGCAGCAGCACAAGTTCCGGTGGGGCGACATCGCGGACACGACGGCGACCTCGGCCTCCTCCTCCCGCCGCGGGTCATCCTCGGGCCCGACGCGGCCGGCCTCCAAAAGGTGATCGAGTACCGCTTCGACGATGAGGGCAACAAGGTCAAGGTCACCACCACCACCCGCACCCGCAGCCTCGCGCGCACGCGCCTCTCCAGGAGCGCCGTCGAGCGCCGCGCGTGGACCAAGTTCGGCGACGCCGTCAAGAGGGACGACGCCGGCTCGCGCCTCACCATGGTCTCCACCGAAGAGGTCCTCCTCGAGCGCCCACTTGCCCCAGGTATTGGCTCTCCTGTTATCCCCCCATGCGTTTCTCCCACCCTAGATCTGCTCCGCGTTGATCGATTCATCTGTTAACCATGATTAATCATAATGTGTGTCGACCATTTCCATCGCAGTGCTAATCGAGTAATCGTATTGATGTCAATTATGGACGTGTGGTGTGCACAGATTATACTGTATTTTTATACTTTCGTACCACCTACCATGGAATTGGCATGCCTTTATCCCATTCCAATCGCTTCTTGCGTTAGTGTTACCAAACACCCAAAATTACCATTCTGCATTTTCCTATTGACTCTTCTGTATAATGTCTAGATAATAATTCTATCTGCTGTTGACTGCTAATTTTAGTGTATTAAAGGAAGGAGGCCAGCTCTACACCCTTTCTTAAATTTGTAGACAGATTGTTCCGTTTCATATCAAATACTCGAATTCTGCAGGTGATCTCATTCCACATTAGGATTACATCCTCCTGAAACCTGAATGCAAGCATATTAAATCTAGCATGACTGCTTTGTAGTGTTAACTTTTTGATCAAAACCTTACTCGCCAAATGATCTGTCAGCTTTGTAGTGTACATCTTGTGTTGTGGATATAGAAATCTATCGTTCAGCCATTGTTAACGTTCTTCTAATACTATGACTTTAATCTTCTTAGAGCAAATGACAGTTTCTCTTGTTACATACATTCTTTTTTCTGGTTCTGAAGCCTCAAAACTTGCTGGTTCTGCTGTAATCTTGTTATCCTTTTGCCTTTGTTTGCTAACAGTTAATTCAATTGTAGGGAAGCAAGCTGAGGAACCATCTACTCCTGGTGATCCACTGTCTATGGAAAGTATGAGAGGCGGTGCCCTTCTCATGCTTTGCAGAATCTGTAAGAAAAAGGGTGACCACTGGACCTCAAAGTGCCCCTACAAAGACCTTGCTCCACAGGCAGGAGGTTTTGTCGACACGCCCCCTAGTGCCGACGGCCGTGCAGCACCACCTGGTGAGCGAGCGTATGTTCCTCCAAACAAGAAAGAAGGTGCTGATACGCGGAGAGCAAGTATGATGAGGAGGAATGATGAGAACTCCATCCGTGTGAACAACCTGTCAGAGGACACCCATGAGGCCGACCTCCTCGAGCTGTTCCGCACGTTTGGCCCTGTTACCCGTGCCTTCGTCGCGAGGGATAAGTGGACTCGATCAAGCGGGGGGTTTGGCTTTGTCAACTTCGTTCGCAGAGAGGATGGTGAGAAGGCTATCAGCAAGCTCAATGGGTATGGTTATGATAACCTTATCCTCCGGGTCGAGTGGTCAGACAGACCGAACTAGTTATAGCTACTACCTCTCCTAGCATGGCATATATTCACCCAACCTAGTGCTTTTCAGTATGGTCGCATATATTCACCCAACCTAGTGCTTATGAGCTTATCAGTATGGTCGCTTGAACTAGTTCTCAGTGTAATGCGCATATCCTGCGTCCTCAGCCTGTTCTAGTTATTTTGTTTGGACGAGACAATTGTACTTGCTGCTATTTTCGCTGTATGCCAGTCTTTCAAATGCGAATATTGGAGGATGGGATGGATCGAAATATTTCTAGAGCTCCGTCGTTACCAGTGTCTTTTATATATTGACTGCCGGTTCAGTATGCCACTGTCTCCGTGCCAACTTTTGTGCAATCAGAATGACACTTTGCACCTACATGTATGATCTGTTTGTGTATGATCAGCAAGCATATTCTGAACCAGACACCTTCCGGTGGCCGACGGCCGTATTTGTTTCATGCCCGTAGCTAGTATGCTAGTACTACCATACAGCGTCATATGGCGCTCCCTGTTCTATATGGCTGGTAACTTGCTACTGTAGTGTTGTACATATCAATGCTCTTTGCTCTTGTTTAATCATTACCCTCGCATTAGCCCGCATATAAATATAATTATAGTGGCACGAACACAGCTCAGATAGTTCGTAGTCGTAGAGCAGGTCTCGCTTGCACATACTTGTCGTAGGAAGGAGGAGAGCCTCACCTAACATACGTGATCCTGACGCCACCGACGGTGACCATGTCCCCGGCGCACCTCGGCACGAGCGATACGACGACGGTCTTGTCCCCGTCGGCGCCGATGTCGTCCAGCAGGTCGCAGATGCCGAACCTCGCCGCGGTCTTCACGGATCCATCCGTCCTTGCTGGGCCGGACCACGTTCGGCGTCAGCGCCACGCTCCCCGCGCACTGCGCCGCCGTGCCGCCGGCCCCGCTCCGCGACGCGTTCACGAACACGTCGAACTTGACGAACCTGCTGGACTGGTCGGCGATCTCGATCCCCTCGACGAAGAGCACCTCCTCGTCGTAGTCCTTCTCCCCGCGGATCCTCAACGTCCTGGGCCGTCCTCACGGTCTGGCTCAGGGTCGCCGGGAGCCGCTGGCCTCCGTGGGCGGCCTGGCGCTCAGCCACGGGAGACCCACGTCCTGGCACGCGTAGCGAAGCGCGGTGGCGTCGAGGCGGACACGGACGAGGCGGGCCTCCTCGTCGTAGAAGAGGAAGGTGCCTGCCCGAAATTTACTGCACTTCGCAGGAGGCTGCGGACAGCCACTGCGTCACCGCCGGCGATTTCGCGCTGGCAATCGGCGCCATACGCGCCGCTCCGTTGAACCGCGCGCGGCGTCGAGCCACAAGCGGGGTTTTGTCAGACCGGACACCGACAAACCTCCGCTTGACCGCAAGCTAGGGCTGCCGCGAGACAGGCACCCAAGGAAATGAAGGGCCGCCCGGCGTGAGGCGGAGCTCCGGCTAGCCGTGGCGGAGAACCGGATCGCCGATCGAAAATTGTGCAAAAGTCCCCTTATCACGAGCCGATTATTTGCAAAATACACCCTATTAATTTCATTTAATCCCCTAGTTTGGATCGCCATTGATCGCGATCCAATTATTTACAAAAAGACTCCTTATATTTTCATATAGCCCCTTGGTTCTGATCAGGGCCTCCCTCCGCCCGTCCGGCGCAAGCCAGCAGTTGCCGCCGCCATCCTGCGCGCTCGCTGGAAGCGCGGCATTCGTCGGGAGGCTTAGATCCCACCGGCTGCTGGGCCCTGGGCACGGCGTGTGAGAATGGCTTAACGTGATGCCTCGCTAGAGATCACGGTTTCGTGTTATATAGGCTGGGAAAAGCTCCCGGCGGGCACACAATACATCTTGTACAGGAAGTAAGCTTGTACACAAAGAAATCAACAAATATCTACACCTTATCTCTAATACACGAAGATCTATCGCATACAACAATCTGACTAATATCTAGCTGATATCTTAACACTCCCCCGACAATCACAACTTCAAAAACAAGTTGAGATTGTATATGAACTTCAACAACTCTCGATGAGGCAATGGTTTGGTGAAGCCATCAGCTAGCTGATCTCCTGTATGAATGAATCGGACATCCAACAATTTTTGAGCAACTTGTTCTCGCACAAAATGGAAATCAATTTCAATATGCTTAGCACGCGCATGAAACACCGGATTGGAAGACAGATACTTGGAGCCAATATTATCACACCATGGCCTAGCTGCAATAGGGTGTGATACGCCCAATTCATCAAGCAACTTGCGAACCCACATTACTTCAGCAGTGCCATTTGCCAATGCCTTGTATTCTGCCTCAGTGTTGGAGCATGAAACGGTGGGTTGCTTCCTTGCGCACCATGAAATTAAATTAGACCCAAGAAAAACTGCAAACCCACCCGTTGATCGTCGATCATCAGGGCATCCTGCCCATTCTGCATCAGAAACGCACTTATCATTGTTGAAGTACTCTTACTAATCTTCAATCCATGACTCAGCGTACCCTTCACATACTGAAGTATCCTCTTAATTGCATCCCAATGAACCGGTGTTGGGGAATGGAGGAACTGACAGACTTTGTTGGCAGCAAATGAGATGTCAGGACGTGCAAGGGTAAGGTATTGAAGAGCTCCAACAATGCTTCAATATTGGGTAGAGTCAGCTGGTCCAAGTTTTTCTCCATCAAAAACACTTCGCTTTTCAGAAACAGCCGAGGGTGTTTCTGTTGGTTTGCACAGGGTCATGTTAACTCTCTGGAGTACCTCGGTCGCATATCTTTCTTGTGACAGTAGCAATGCACCACTTGACCTCTATACCTAGCAAATAATGCAAATCACCTAGATCCTTCAAGGCAAACTCCTTTTCCAATCCTTTCAGCAATGCAATTGTTGCTTATTGAGAGGAGCTGGCTACTATGATGTCATGAACATATCCTAACATGAACATAGTGCAATCACCTTTGCTAAAGTAGAACAAAGATGTGTCAGCCTTGGAGGACTTGAACCCGAGCTCTAACAACTTCTTGCTTAGCCTGGAGTACGATGCACGTGGAGCTTGCTTCAAGCCATAGAGTGCTTTGTCCAGCTTGCACAGGTAATGAGGTGTTATCTTGTCTTCATATCCCGGGGGCTGGTGCATGAACACTTCTTCCTCAAGTATCCCATGCAAGAAAGAATTTTGCACATCCAATTGTCGCAGACTCCATCCCTTAGATACTGCAAGAGATAACACCAAGCGTATTAGCTGCTTTAACCATAGAACTGAAAGTGTCCTCATAGTCAATGCCATAGCGCTGCTTAAAGCCCTTTGCAACTAACCGAGCCTTATACTTGTCAATTGAACCATCTGCTTTCCTTTTTACCTTATACACCCATTTGCAACCAATCACATTCTTGCCCTTCTGAGGAGGTACCAATCGCATGTCTTGTTGTGCATTAGAGATGAAAATTCCATGTCCAGAGCATGCTTCCATCGAGTATCTTGAAGAGCAGCTTGAACACTAGAAGGTTCATCAGTGCTGGCCAAGTTTGCCCATCGAACAGTGTCATCTATGTAGGTCTTAGGTTTGCATATACCTTGTTGAAGACAAGTTACCAGACAGCGGCAGCATCAACAGCAGGATCACTGGGCGTAGAGGATTCGGGCGGCGCAGGTGATCCAGGCGCCTGATCCGAGGAGGATTCGCTCCCTCTCATCCTCGGCACCGTAGAGGAGACACCCGGGGTGGACAGCGACGGCACTGTCGGACACGCGACAGCGTCAGGCGGGGCGTGGCCAGCTACGCCCGAGCGAGCGGTGGGCAATGCACCACGTGGAGCCAAGGGAAAGGCCAAGGACGCACCCACGGACGTAGATGGGGAGCAAGGGGCGTAGCCGAGGCAGATTCAGGTGCTGGCGCCGCAGGTGAATCAGCCTTGGATCGAAGCCACCGAGATTTGCTCCTTCCACACCAGAGAACTGCATGAAATCAGACGTATTTGACACCAAATTTTCATCTGCACTTGGAGAAAAAAATTATAGGATCATTTGTAGGAGAAAGCACATCAGTAGCATTATCAGGTGAAGGACAAAGATTAGAAGGATCATGAGAATTGTCGCCACGGCTAACTGAATTTTGCAAAGAGTATGGTAGGATGATTTCGAAGCGTAAGCGTGCTCCTACGTTTGGATGAAGACTTGCAAAGGGATAGATGTTCTCATCAAATATGACATCACGAGAGATGTAAGCCCATCCTTCTTCCACGTCTAGGCACTTATAGCCTTTATGCATATTGCTGTAACTAAGGAACACGCAGTGCTTAGAGCATAATTGTAACTTGTGTGAATTATAAGGCCGCAAATTTGGCCAACAGGCGCACCCAAAAGTACGAAGGAGAGAGTACTCAGGTGTTTGACGAAAGATATGCTTAAGAGGGGTTTCATTATCAATGACTTGACTAGGTAGTCAATTGATCAAGTGGCAGTAAGAAAAGCCTCATCCCAAAACTTGAGAGGCATGGAGGCGTGTGCAAGTAAAGAGAGCCCAACTTCAACAGTATGGCAGTGTTTGCGCTCAGCAGAGCCATTTTGTTGATGAGTGTGAGGGCAAGATAATGTGAGATGCCAATGTGTTGGGAAAAAAATTTAGCTTTTGATACTCGCCCTAATCAGTTTGCATAGCTTTAATTTTCTTATCAAATAAACGTTCAACAAGACTTTAAAATTCATGAAAACGCTGAAAAACTTCAGATTATGGTGAATAAAGTAGATCCAAATAAACTTGCTATAATCATCAATGAAACTCATGTAATAATCATATCTTCCAACCGATGTGGGAGCAGACCCCAAACATCTAAAAACTCAAGTTCCAAAGGACTACTTGACATGCTGAGAGATCTAAAATATGGTAATTGATGACTTTTGCCTAGTTGGCATGCATCACAGATCAACTCTCTATTCGACTCATGAAAAAATGAAAGCTCGTTCTTGCTAAGAACGTGCTGGACGACTAACGACGACAGGTGGCCAAGACGATTGTGCCACCGAGCTGATGAAGCCTTGGTGACACCATATGCTTGCTTATTTGGAAATGACTTCAAAGGATAGAGACCGCCCTCGTGTCTACCTCTAAGGAGCGTTTTCTTCATTGCCCGATCCTTGATAAGAAAATAATCAGGGTGAAATTCAAAGAAGGCTTGATTATCGAAAGCAAAATGATGAACAAAAACCCAGCTTTTGTTTGCCTTAGGAACATAAAGAATATTGTTTAAGATGAGATCTTTATTTGTGGTATGAACAAAACTATGACCAATCTGATCAATCTCCATACCTGCGCCACTTGCAGTGTGGACGTGATAGCCTCCATGGTACCTATCCCTCACAGAGAGCTTCTCAAGATCACCGGCGACATGATCTATCGTGCTGGTGTCAGAGTACCAATTAGTGTTGATGTCGTAGGAGAAAGTTGTCACAGCCGAGACGAACTTATTGTTGTTCTCCTGGACACCCTGGAAGGTGGCGTCGAACCTCTTGTAGCAGCGGATCACAGTGTGGCCATCCTTGCTACAAAGTTGGCAAGTGCCATGATTAGATGCATCCTGGCCTCCAATGCGGCCGCCACAGCCACGACCGTTTCCATGGCCGTGACCATGACCGTTGAAGCCACCCCCGTTGCACCCTTCGTGAGTAGCCATGTAGGCGGAGGAACCGGAGTTGTGGCCTTGCAGCAGCGCCATGCGCTCCTTGAAGCCAACGAGCTGTGTATATAGCTTGCCCAAGGAGATGGGTTTAACCTCGCCGCCACTGTAGAGATAAGAGGATTGAAGTCGATGTCCAGCCCCGCAAGGATGTACGAGGCCAGCTCCTCATGTTCAAGCTTCTTGCCGGCAGATGCCATCTCATCCGCCAGCGACTTCATCTTGCCAAAAAACTCAGCAACAGTGGCGCTTCCCTTTTGCGTTGTGATCAGTGCCATGCGGGTTCCAATGACCCGGGCACGTGACTGGGAAGCGAACATGGCCTCAATCGCTGCCCAGGCCGTGGCAGCCGTCGGTGACGTAGAACCCTATGCAGGTATCTCATGGGAAAGAGAGGACATCAAATAATTCAGAATATGTTGATCCTTTGCAACCCAGAGATCATACTCCGGATTTGGGACTTGATCATCAGGTTTGTCGGCCGCCCTAGCAACCGTCTTCGACGGTGCTGCTGCCGCTGGGTTGGTTAAGCTTGCCACCTGCACACTGCGGAGGGTAGACATGACCTGCGCCTTCCACATCTGGAAGTTGTTCTTCGTCAGCTTCTCGGTGACTGGAAATCCGAACGATGGAGCAGTAGCAGATACGGAGGAACCCTGGAACACCATGGACTAAACCTTGGAGAAACGTGGCTCTGATTACCATGTTAGAATGGCTTAACGTGATGCCTCGCTAGAGGTCACGGTTCCTTGTTATATAGGCCGGGAAAAGCGCCGGCGTGGCACACAGTACATCTTGTACAGGAAGTAAATTTGTACACAAAGAAAGCAACAAACATCTACAACCTTATCTCTAATACACGAAGATCTATCGCATACAACAACCTTATACACAAAGAAAGCAACAAGCATCTATAGCCTTATCTCTAATACATGGAGATCTATTGCATACAACAACCTGACTAATATCTAGCTGATATCTTAGCACGGCGAACTCGAGTGGCGGCGGAACCTGATACGTGTTCGTGGAGAGACTAGCAACATCCACCGCCTGCGGAAGCTGCACGGTGATGATCCAGCGAGACTAGCCGCTGCCATTGTTGGTCCTGATCCGGCGAGATCGATTTGTGCAACTTTGCGAGGTTGAGCAGCTGCAGGGTGGTAAGAGCTTAGAAGGTTGAGCAGCTGCAGGGTGGTAAGAGCTTAGTGGTGATTTCTGTTGTCGCTTGAATTTGAAATTGTTAGGAAAAATTCGGTCAGGTGTTGTTGTGCAACGAAGAGAAGACTGAAGATGAACCCGGCCAAATAGTGGGTTTGATCATCGTGTAGTAGCACACAATTGGTGGGCTGGGAGCGATGATTAGGATTTCAGGTTGTGTCCATGTCTCAACCTCGAAGATGTTGGAATTAGAGGCATTTTACAATTTATTTTAATTCAAAATATAAAATAAAATATGACATAAACGATAGTATAAACAAGAGCATGAACAGTTGTGTCTATAGCAATGAACATCAACCATGCGATGGAAATAACAGAAAATAAATAATAAATCAGAAAGTTCATGGGAAGTATCCTGAGGTGGGGCCATGTGTCGTTACCCGACATCGTTAGTCGAGTCTATTCGATGTAGTCGATCAGAGGTTGATGCCGTGCAGATGATCATAGTGCAGTTGCGCCTCCAGGAAGTAGATGTGCGCAGCGAGAAGTCATGCAAATACGCTCCCAAAAACTTAATCGCCCTTCTACTCCTCGGGTGCAGCGTCTCTAGCAAGGACGCAGCTCGGAGGCCTGCTCTTCCGATGAAGTCCGTGCACACATAACGCCGGAATGGGGACAACAAAAATGCAGCGCAACAGTAGACTGAGAGCTCGGTGGCTGGTGTGTTACGCGTGGTGAAGACAGATAAAAACACCTTTTTTATAGGCAGCAGAGACCCTTGAGCGTCAGCATCCATAAGTTACGAGTCATTTGTGTTAGCCATTCAGTTACTAGTGACTAACAATTGAGATTAAAAACTGCAAAAAACCCGACCAAGCCAAGCCAAGCCCACAACATCATGTCCAAGCGCCGCGCGACGTGGTGAGCGAGCGCGTGTGGCATCCTTCTATCCCTTCCTCAACTTCTCAATAGGTGTAGCATAGCTCCACCTTATAAATTGGTTAGAAATCTTCTCAACCTCCAAGGTAGTTTTATTTCGAATGTAACTACCACCGTATGCGGTCTTGAGATTTAATTTACTAATTGATTTAGTAATAGACCACCGAGGCCCATTAGTCTAACAAAAGATAGATCGATCACTCCTTTTCCTACTTGCATAAAACTGTTCCTTAGAGTATTGCTCAAGATGCATCCCATCGTCATACCGAAAGCGCACGGGGGATTTCATGTTTGATGATTTCGACTCGGATGATGATTCCCGCCTTCACATTTATGCTCCAAGACTGGTTTCACTACTTGTAGATGACATTTGGGGTATGATTCCCATGCTTGAGAGTTGAGAACATGCCATCTTAGTGAGTCATGATTGAATCCCCTTCTACGAGCTTCCGAAAGCTTTAGATAGGTGGTTGATCACATGGCAATCTGCAGCCATGTTTGCCTGCGCACTTAACATATGTTAGCGCATGATGTAAAAAAACATGTTAACGCAGTTCATCGTGAATTCGCGATGAAAAAAAAAAGGTATCGCAGTATTGCAAGCTGCAACGCAGCTACAGTCGACTTGCAGACAGTGAGTAGTACAGCCGACACAGCCTGCAACCGTGCAGGTAGTGGGCTGCCATGGATGGTTGAATTTCGGATAAGTGGGCCGGCCTGTTTCTTAGACAGACGGGCAAGCTTTCAAAACAGAGTTCGGAGTTCCTCAAAGCCGGCCTTTTGAGCTTCAAATTTTTATGTGTTTCTCTGTTTCATCTTTTTATTTTTAGAAATACAGGCAAAGACGCCCTGTTGTTTCATCTTTTCTCACACACTATTATGGGGATCACTCTAATATTGTAGGGACGACAAAACACAAACAACCCGGGATGTTCTCGTTTTGCTACAATAACAAAGGTTTGCACGACAATGCGAGCCCTCCAGTCCTCCACCAAATATATTTTCCCATTTCCCAGAGGGGTATATTCCTTTGGAACATTCCGTTCTGACAAATGTACTAAATGCCAGAAAGAAAAAAAGTGACAATGACTTCAAAAAAACTATACGTTCCTGCAATTGCGAAACATGAATGCAGCACAGCCTTTTGTTTAAAGAGATGCCAAATTTGCAGTCTTTTCATAAAAAAAGCTCAACCACCGTATATTTATTACAATGCCCTTCACTGGGATGTCTAGGCAATATCGAGCGATTGATGGCGAGTTGGCGACAAAGCGGATGAGCATCCAGACCATAAACAACCATGCCAGTCCCTTTCCAACAGGTCATCACCTGCAACTCGCGTGGATAACAGCGTGTTTGGATCCTTAGGCTAAAATTTAGCCTTTGTTACATCGAATATTTGGATGCTCATTAGGAGGACTAAACATGAGCTAATTATAAAACTAACTGCAAAAGCCTTGGGTTAATTCGCGAGATGAATCTATTAAGCCTAATTAATTCATCATTAGCAAATGGTTATTGTAGCATCACATTGTCGAATCATGGATTAATTAGACTTAATAGAATTATGTCGTGAATTAGCATCCATACGTGCAATTAGTTTTGTAATTAGCTTATATTTAATACTCCTAATTAGCATCAAACATCTGATGTGACAGGGGCTAAAGTTTAAACTAGAAAACGAACACCCCCTACATAACCTTTTGATTTAGGTGAACGATTGCCTACATCTACATGTCACCTCACATGATAGCCATTGCACGTCGGATTACTCGAGTGCCGACTAGATCGCAACTTACGATCGAATGATCTGACTGCATAAAAAATTAAAAAATCTATAAACCTTCGCTTAAGTGCCGTCTTTTGTGTTCTCTGGGACACCGTGCCGCAATGTTGCCAAACAATACGAGTCGGGTCATTTCAACGCACCATAGTTGGCAACTTGGATCACCCTTATCTAGCAAAGGTTTCCCCCTCGACCAACCACGCCTTTTGTTTTTGTAATGGCGAATCTGATCGGTGGTGGTAGTGGCAACCCATTTCGAGAGGAAGGGGGCCCCTCCGTCCAAGGAAGCTAATGGCGAGTGGCTAATCCGCACCATTACCCAAACGAGCAGTGCTCGCAGCTCGATCGCGGAAATGGAAGATTGGAAGCCACAAACAGCCTGCGCCCGCGCAATATTTTTTCTCCCCCGGCGCCAACGGCAATAATTGGGCATATCTTTGCGCATACATCACCGATATCTTTTCTTTGGCTTACGACCAGGCCCAGTGAGGCAGCCGAGCCCCACCCACCTCCCTCCCTTCCCTCCCCCCCCCCTAGCCATCGATAGCGTCGCCACCAATAAGACCCCGGGATCTCTCGCCAGCGCACTCGTGATCCACCCCAACCCAGCAGCCATCACACGCGCGCGCGCGCACGGGAAGAAACCCCTTTCCCTCGGCAACGACGTACGAAGTGGCCGCCGCGATCCGGCTGCCTCGCCCCCGGCTCGCGCGGCGCGGCGCGGCGCGTGAATGATTTGTGACCTTGACATGGCGATGCGGGTGGAGAACGGGCGCCCCCATCAAGGTACGCCCGTGTGCCCCCCTTTCCTTCTCGTCGTCCCGCTTCGGCGCCGCTTTCCCCCTGCCCGCTTCCGGTTTTTGCCTTTTCCTCGCTCCGGCCCGTCCCGTCAGTTCATACAGTTTCTGCGTGCATGATTGTGCGCCGCTAGGAGCAGGAGGGGTCGGGGGGCTCTTTTGACCGCGGCCCGGAATCGCGCGCTCGGGCGGCACGTCGGTCGATCGCTTCCTGTTCTTGGCGAGCTGTCGAGGGCGCTGTTCGCATGGTCGCGCCCATGCCGCCCGATTGGGCTCGCGTTTACTAGTTTTCTACAGCGATTTCGCTCGGGCCCTCGGGGGAACAGTTCGTCGGATCGTTCTAGACGAGTCCTCGTTTGTTTTTTGCGTTGATTAGGTCGTGTCGTCTTTGTGCTAAGCCTGCGCGCGGTTAGTGAGAGGGAGAAATGTGCGAGCTGCGGTGAGTGCAGTGACCTAGTCGGTCACCAGCTGCCGAAGTGCCGAGCATCCCGGTAGCTGCAGGGCCGGGAGATACGAACCAGCAGCAGCCTAAACCACTGTGGAGTCAGTGGGATAAACAGAGGCCGTAATGGCACTAGCTAGCTCAGAGGACCAAATGTCCAAGTGCCATTGATAGAAGAACAGCTACGTGACAAATCATTACCAGCGTTCTTTGGGTGTTTGGATACTAGCTGCTAAAGTTTAGCACCTGTCGGATGTTTGATACTAATTAAGAGTATTAAATAGAAGCTAATTACAAAACTAATTGCAAAACTAATTGTACAGATGGAGTCTAATTTACGATACGAATCTATTAAGACTAATTAGTCCATGATTTGACAATGTGATGATACAGTAACCATTTGCTAATGATGGATTAATTAGGTTTAATAGATTCGTCTCACGATTTAGCTCGGGGGTTTTGCAATTAGTTTTATAATTAGCTCATATTTAATCCTTCTAATTAGTATCCGAACATCCAATGTGACACTGCTAAAGTTTAGCATCTAGTATCAAAACATCCGCTTGCTCGTGTCCATGGACCGTCTTTTTCACCCTCTAGGCTGCCTGGATGCGCATGCAGCATGCACAATACCAGATGGCCACATGAGTCTTCTGCATGAGCCATCAAGCAAGTACATACTTTAAGAAAATTACCATTCACTGATTCACACTACCAATCTAAATTGAAGAGTTAACCTTAGCACTTCATGCCATGCCTTCTTTCACGAGCAAGCACGAGGGAGTGCTTACTCCATCGAAACCACTGTTTCACACCTCCGTTTGTCGCCGGTCTCTACAGCAGTTCCTCTCCTCGAAACGACTATAGAAGGTTTGTGACCTGTGATTCGAGTAACTTTTGCTTTTGCAAGAGACAACACACAACAGCTACGTCCAAGAACGCACACGCACGCCCTTATCACAACAGTAACAAACCTGTCCGACGCGTCCAAGCTGCCGACAATAAAAAAAAGGGACAGCCATTTGGCACTTGCGTCGCACGGAACAGTAGAAGGCGAGGCGTCCGTGCCCCGCCCATTGTGTTTATCCAAGGGGCGCGCGCGTTGGTTGGATCCTTCGCTCGCCTCGGGCCGCCATGGGGACGGGGGCCCATCCACCCATGGCGGCAAGCGCAACAAGGCCATGCGGCCGTGCCACTGGTGCTTGGGCCCGCGTAGCATCCAAAATCCACGCGCGCGGGGGAGGACGGAGGATGCGGCCGCGGCGGGCCCACCCCGCGAGGATGCAGTACAGCAGTACACAAACAGCGCACCAGTGCAGTGCACCACCACCACCACCCGAGAGGTGCGTGCGCCCGTACTACGCCGTCGTGCAAGTGGGCCCACCCGCGCACCTGTGGGCTGTGGGACACGTTTCGGCCTCTGAACGGCCTGACAAGGGATAGAGGGCGAGGCCGCGCCCCGTGCCGGCTCACACGTCGGCGACTGCGACTGCCCTCGCACTGGCCCCACCCGCAGGCTCACGGGTCGTTTGACGCGGTCCGGTCCATAGCACAAGGCACGGGGCCCGCATGTCAGTGGTACAGGATAGGCGCCGGACGCGACAAGCGAACAGTCACGTCGCGCCGTCCTGGA
>NC_028456.1:27303786-27342023 GCF_000263155.2 Setaria italica | reverse complement strand
GTCCGCTTGTACCGTTGCGTCAAACGAAGGACCGACCGACCTCTTGCCTCATCTCTTTGATGCGCAGCACAGCATTGAAGTTTTTGCAAATTATCTTTCAGAAAAGAGTTTTTGCAAATAATTTTGTTTATATATAAAAAAGGAGGAAGCGGTAAAGTGCAATTTGATCCTGCTTGCATTTAATTTGAACTCTCTTTTCTTAGCTTTGTTTTTGGCTTGTGTTTACCTTCCTTTCTCATTCGTACGTTTGGGACCAACATACGCTGCAAACTACCATAGACCAGAACATTCTTAGACCGTTAACTAAGAAAAGCAAGCTATTGCGATGCAGAGTAGCATCAGCTGGATGGTGTCGACCAGCTAAGCTAGGCAGCTATCGGAACCGATTTCCTTTTCTTCTCTCAATACGACAGTGTCAGAATGCATGCATAGCGAGATTTTCACTACATGCTATGCTAACTAGGTTCTTAGCATCATGTCCTTTTATGATCAAGCTCGTGGTGGTTCATGCTCAGGCTTTCTTCGCTTTCATTGCAAGGCAGAGTGGTCCCTTCGGTCTAGAAGAGATCGCATCGTCCTTGTCGCATAGTCCTTCGCAATTCGATTTTCTTTTATTTGCCCAACATATACGGCACAGTTTTTCATTTTCTACGAGACCACAAAGGCCACAAGGGATGCTTCCATTTTACCACGTAAAATTCTCTAATTTCGCTGCGGCACTAACATATGGGTGTGAGCGTCCACTGTCTTTTTTTTTAAGTAAGAGTGTCCGCTGTCAATATACACTAATTCACACAGTTGTAGGTGTAAGGAGTTTAATCTTCACTGATTTAAGCTACCTGTAGGCTTTTTTTTTTGTTTTTGCTGTTGCAAATGCATTTCCTTTCTTGCTGCAATGACAGAAGAGAGTTCCATAAAACGGCACTTTCTTATCTCATTTTAGTCGAAAGAGAGTACCATAAACGATAATCGAGAAGAGCGATGTATGGTTACTGGGGAAAAAAAATCTAGAAACACCAAAGAAAACTCATAATTTTGTCTTTTTCGAGAAAGGCTGGGTCTCCAAAAGCCATGTGTGGCAATTGGCGAGGCATAGGTTCTTTTGAGTAAGTTTCCTCCTCTGTCTTTTTTTCTGTTGAAGTATCCTTCCTTTTCATGAAAGGATAGCAAGAATTGTTCAGAAGCAGTTTCGAGAGGCCCAAACTGTCTTTGTTTCGGCAATTTTTTTCTTTAACGCTAAAAGCAAGATGGTGCTTAGCTAGGGATAGCGAGTGGTGTTTGTCGTTAGACGCATCTTTAACACGAATTCGTTAGAAGTGAGTAGGAGTTAGGACCGAGGGATCCTGTGCTGTGCATTGGCGAGTGGCGACCCAGCAAATCTCTTCAGTGTGCTCTCCCCGTCCCTGATGTGAGCTCTGAAAGCACTGTCTCCACCCTCCACCGAAACCAAAGACAAGAAGACCGTGGCGTACGACCGACGTGATATCCGCTGTATCATACCCTTGTACATTGCAGCGTCAAGCCTGCAAGCGCAAACAGAGCACTGGCTTGTGGCGCTGCTTATCTCTCCAACTGCATCGAGTCGGTAGGTCTGCGAGGCTTTGGAGAAGGCCGGCCGCGGCCGGCTGGGTCATTCTGGTTGTGAGGCCCGAGGCAGCCCACTGGGCACTGGCCTTTGCCTGGTCGAGAGCGAGGCGCGCGAAAGCGAAAGGGCCCCCACCCGCACCTCCACACCTCCAACCCGTACCGCGGGCTCCACCCCGCCCGTCCCCGTCATCGGGCCGCGGGCCCAGCAGGGCAACGGCTGGCCGCGAGCCCGGTACGGCTCGCGCAGCGCGGGCCCCCACCTACCATCCATCGGGTACAGCACAACTTGCTCCACGCGCTGCTGCTGCTCACCGGCACCCGTCTCGCTGCACGCTGGGCCCGCGCGGCCGGTGGGCTCGTCGTGTCATCCCGTGGGGTACGGCCGCGCGCGTTAGGCGAAGTGATGTGAACAGTCTTCTGGTGCGCCCCACGCACTGGCGCGTGCGCCCCGCATGCCGAACCGTTCCGGGCCATCGATACGCTAGGGTGGCCGTGTAGGTCTGTGCCCGCCCGTCGTCGTTGGGTTGGGTGCGGTAGCAAATGCTACTGTTGCTGGCCGCCTGGCGCACCGAGCGGCGTTTGACCCATTCCTTTCCCTTTTACGGGCCTGAACGGCTTAGCCGAAACGGGAGCGCGGCGACAGAGACTCGCCACCGGGCGAACCACACCCTGCCCCACCCCATTACGCACAGTCGCGGGTTGGCACCTCGCGGTCATTGATGTGCAGGCGTAACTCCTCATCCGTGATCGCCCAGCGGAGCCGAGCCCCTCTTCTTCTCCTGCGTCTCGTCTCCCTGTCACGCCGTACGCACGAACACGACCCCTGTGGATGGATCGATGGTATTCGCTCGGTCTGCTGGTCTCGTATGATCGCGTAGCGCGCACGGGGACACGAAAGCGAGGCGATCCAATCACCAATCGAAACGTCCTTGGGCCCTGGGGGGAACAACAGGGCGAGGGGGCACGATTATCCACTTCTGACACCCCGGGCCCTCGCTGTCGTTTGCGACTAAAACCTTTGATTAGCCCCACTAATCCCACCGGAGGCGTCGCGCCCGAGGCGGTACCGGCCAATAGCCCGCCTCCAGGCCCCACGACGTCAGTGGCACCCGCCCCACGTTCTCCGAACGGGTCGCCGGGTCCACGCGACGCGACCCGCCTCGCCCCGCGCCGCGACCTGACCCTGACCGGCTGACCCTGACACGGGCACCCAGCCCTGCCTGCGCTCGCTTCGGCGCTTTCCCCAGTGAGCCGCACTGCCGCTGCCGCTAATTAACCACAAGCGGCCGTCGCCTTCCCCCTCCGCTCCTCATAAAAGTTGGAGAGGTGGTGGTGGTGGTGGACACGCAGGGGGGGAGCACCCAGCGAGCAGCAGCAGCGCTGCGGCAGTAGAAAGGGGGCGCCATTACATCCCGGCACTCCCGCTCCGTTCCCATCCCGCGCCGCCGCCCGGCGAGCCTGCTCAGGTATCGCTCCCCGCCGTTCTCTGCTAGATCTGCTGCTCTTCGCCCGCTGATTCCGTGGGAGTGTGGCTAAGTGTAGCGTTCGATCGTTCCGGGGGTGGGTTGCTGCGTTGCGGCGGTGTTGGTGCTCGAATAGACGAGTTCCAGTGGGTGCTGGCGGATTTGGTGGGGTCTGTTGGTCGATTTGGCCGGTTCTAGCTCCGTGGTGAGCTGATCCGATGAGGGCTCGGCGATTTGTGCTTGCTTTTGTGACCGTCTTAGGTTTTCTAGGCTAAGCGCATAATGTGGAAATGGGAGGCTTAGTTGCTTTGCGAGATGAGGAACCTCTGTTCCTTCAGGTGTCTAGTGCTTAGTATTTGGGTTAACTGCTTGACTGATGCTCTCAAAGCCTCAACATTTGATATTGCTGTACTTCCTTCTGCTGCTTATCTGCTTGTGTGGTTTCTGATAGAATATGCTTGTGTGATTATTTCCCTCTACGCTAAGGTAAAAGGTCTGCTATGCTTGTGTGTTTTAACTGCTGAACCTTGTGTTTGAGTGTGGTTAATCGGTTGTTTAGAGGGACTACTTTTTTTCAGTGTCTTTTTTCTCTGGCCAACATATAAGGATTAGTTTTGGCATGTAATAATGTGTTAGTTAAATTGCAGACTCCACCAACAATGTAGACGTGTTCCAGACATCGGTTTGTGCCTGATGTTTGGTGTTCTCACTCAGTGTCAAGTGTGAACTCTCGGCCTTGATAACAAGTGCAAGTATGCTCAAGGATGTGTTCCATCATTGCGATAAAAGCTGCTGTTCTGTTGATCATGATCAAAGTGTTAATGGTAGCATAAAAAATGTTTAATGTGATCAAGACATTCTATTGAATAGCTATAGCTAGGAAATGATCTTCCTGAAACTAACTTCAAAAACATCACATATTGCTAGTCTTTAGTAGTAGGATTCTGTTCATCTTATGTGTAGTGTAGTGCAGTTTTGCATGGTTCTCATCTATGCGATATCTCATACTCTGGTGTTGTTCATGCATCCCTGAAGATCGTATCACGTACATTGTCTATTTCAAATGACAGTATAAATCTTGTTATACCATTATAAAAAAGGTGCCTGGATTTTATTTATTTCTTGTCTGTATATGTGTTTTAGGCTGTTACTTTTGAACGAGTAAAATAATTTTAGGTGTCTAGGAGACACCTAAATGGCCCTGCTTTGGATGATATGATCTTTCTTACATTTTCCTAACCTTCTACCTGTCCACTTTCTTTATCCAAATGAAAATGCTCAAAAATGATCAAAATGAAGAAAGCGTAAAGCCAGTAAAAATGCAATTAGTTACTCAAGTAGCCAATAAAAATGCATTCGGTTACCTAAGTAACCAATAAAAATATAATCAGTTAGTCTTATTTTCTAGTACTTGTGAAATTACATTTTCTTTCTTCTAGTTTTACTTACCTTTTCTTTTTTACCGTGTTCTGGTAGCTTAGTTCATTTCACATGGGCACAAGGTTCTATGATGTTGTGATTCTCAAGTTTCTATTTGTTATGCTAGCAATTCCTGGATGCAGCTTGGTAGCAGCTTATCTTCTATTTTTGTTACATTTTCTTTATTCTGTGTAAACTGTTGCAATTCTCCTCAGTATACAAACCTCCCTCCTGTTGCTGTTTTCTTTTTCACAGATATACAGTCAAGCAGTTTTCTTCATGTCTTGAACCCAGTTTTGATGTATTCCTGTCATGCAGTGCCCATCATGGTGAGGAAGAAGAGAACTGGCCCTGGCGGTTCCGGAGAAACTTCCGGAGAGTCTTCAGGGGCTTCTGGACAAGGTTCCTCACAGCGACCTGAGCGAACTCAACAACATGGAGGAGGACGCGGCTGGCCTCAACAGGGTGGCCGTGGTGGTGGGCAATACCAGGGCCGTGGTGGACATTATCAGGGCCGTGGAGGGCCAGGGCCACATCACCCAGGTGGTGGGCCACCTGAGTATCACCCGCGTGACTACCAGGGACGTGGTGGTGAATACCAGGGACGTGGTGGCGACTACCAGGGACGTGGTGGTGAATACCAGGGACGTGGTGGCCCCCGTCCCAGAGGTGGAATGCCGCAGCCATACTATGGCGGGCAAAGGGGAGGTAGTGTTGGACGAAATGTTCCTCCAGGTCCATCCAGAACAGTTCCCGAGCTGCACCAAGCCCCATATGTCCAGTATCAAGCCCCGATGGTTTCACCATCCCCATCGGGACCTGGCTCATCCTCACAGCCTGTGACAGAGGTGAGCTCTGGACATGTCCAGCAACAATTTCAGCAACTTTCTATTCGTGGTCAGACTTCCACAAGTCAAGAAATTCAAGTGGCACCGGCATCAAGCAAATCAGTTCGATTCCCGCTGCGCCCTGGCAAGGGCACTTATGGGGACAGGTGCATTGTGAAAGCAAACCATTTCTTTGCTGAACTTCCTGACAAAGACCTTCACCAATACGATGTAAGCTCCTCTTAAGAAGTAATTTCATGTCATTTTTTTTTGTGATTTCTGTTCATCAATCTATTGTCTTCAGGTATCTATAACGCCTGAGGTTACTTCACGTGGTGTCAATCGTGCTGTCATGGGAGAGCTTGTAACGCTGTATAGACAATCCCAATTGGGTGGGCGTCTACCTGCATATGATGGAAGAAAGAGCCTTTATACAGCTGGACCTCTGCCATTTACTTCTAGGACATTTGAAATTACCTTGCAAGATGAGGAAGATAGTCTTAGTGGTGGCCAAGGTGGGCAAAGGTATGGTATTGCTTCTGTGTCTATATTTAGGACATGTAAAACAAAATTTCATGCTGACTTCTGCCATCCCTTCTGATTCAGGCGCGAGAGAGTATTTAGGGTGGTGATCAAATTTGCTGCCCGTGCTGATCTCCACCATTTGGCTATGTTCCTAGCTGGAAGGCAAGCAGATGCTCCTCAAGAAGCTCTTCAAGTGCTTGACATTGTACTCCGTGAATTGCCTACTGCGAGGTGATATTTTAGCTAGTTGTATTTTCGTAGTTACTTTTTCCATGGCGAAATCTTATTGTACTTTTCTTGTATAGGTATTCTCCTGTTGGTAGATCATTTTATTCTCCCGACTTAGGGAGACGTCAGCAACTTGGTGAGGGTTTGGAAAGTTGGCGCGGTTTTTACCAAAGCATAAGGCCAACTCAGATGGGCCTTTCACTGAATATCGGTTAGATACTGTCACTTCAGCCTTTTCATTTCACTGCTTTTCTTTCAGTTGTCACACATGATCCATGGCAGTACCGCAGTAGTATGCTACATTCTAATTTACATGGACTAGGTGTAGTTTATGGAATCAGTATCAATCTTGTCTTAGCCTTTGATCTGTGCCCTTGCAGATATGTCATCAACTGCGTTTATCGAGCCTCTCCCTGTGATTGATTTTGTTGCCCAGCTTCTTAACAGAGATATCTCAGTTAGACCATTGTCTGATTCTGATCGCGTGAAGGTTTGGACCACTACCTTGCCTTTTTGATAGTAACTTTTGTTTATTCTTAGTTGGTGCTAAGTTACTGCCATTCCTTTTCCTCTGTAGATCAAAAAAGCCCTGAGAGGTGTGAAGGTCGAGGTCACGCACCGAGGAAACATGCGCAGAAAATATCGTATCTCTGGCCTCACTTCACAAGCAACAAGAGAGCTATCGTATGTGTGTCTTCCCTTGCTGGTATGAGCTAATAGCTTAAAGGATGATGCTCTGACATGGTTTTGTTGCTTTCTCTGTGATAGATTCCCTGTTGATGATCGTGGTACCGTGAAGACTGTAGTGCAATATTTTATGGAGACTTATGGTTTTAGTATTCAACACACCACTTTACCTTGCTTGCAAGTGGGCAATCAGCAAAGACCAAACTATCTGCCTATGGAAGTTAGTGTCTTCAACTATCTCTGTTGAAACTTATTTGCTATATTACGCTTATTCTTCAAATGTTTTCTCAATGCTACATCCAGCTTCATCATATTATCGTAATAAGTTGCTGGCTTTGAAATATGAAATATCAGGTCTGTAAGATTGTTGGAGGACAGCGTTACTCAAAGCGACTCAATGAGAAACAAATCACTGCTCTGCTGAAAGTGACCTGTCAGCGCCCTCAAGAGCGTGAGCTGGACATCTTGCAGGTGACTGTTGATCATATGTTTTGTGAAAGTTATTTCATCATTTTTGTGATCCACATCTCATGAATTCAGGTGTTTAACCATGCTGCAATTATAGCCTTTGTATAAGTTTTTTTAGCTTTTGGGCTTTGGAAGCCCTGCTTACTCATTTGCTTTTGCATTCTTTAGGGTTTAGGGACACTACTAAGTTATTGCCACTTGTAATTTTGCCCTCTTGGTTACACATTTGCCTGTATCTGAAATGATCTCTGCCTCTCTGGAATTGGTGGTAGGGTATCTACCACAGTTGTTGTATCATTAAAATGTTTTTATGAGTCATATTTTTCTGGTGAAAAGTACCACCTGTTTTATCAGAATTGTTACTGTATAATGATTAAATATAACACTGAGGTCTTATTGTTTTAGTGCCAATCAGGTGAATTGATGATTCTGACTTAAATTTTTATTTTGCCTTTCCTCCTTTTTATCAGACTGTGCATCACAATGCATACTATGAAGACCCATATGCACAGGAATTTGGTATAAGAATTGATGAACGTCTTGCAGCAGTTGAAGCTCGTGTTCTGCCACCACCAAGGGTAAGTTTATTTTCTGAAATCTAACAGCATCACTGCATTTCATTTTCCTTATTTATGCATATGTTGTGCATTGCCACTGATGTTGAATTTGTACTTTTGTGTAATTAGCTTAAATACCATGATAGTGGCCGAGAGAAGGATGTCCTGCCAAGGGTTGGCCAATGGAACATGATGAATAAGGTATGCTTGGTTAAATATGTCCTAAGAAGTCTAGATAAAATCGCTCTTCCTGTATTTCTAAATCTCCCCTTATGGTAATGTTAGGCTAGAACCATACTGAAATTAAATAAATGGAAATTTTAAATCGAGAGTGTCCTTGATTTATCAGTTTCACAAAAGCCCCCATTTAAAACTGATGCATGTTGTCAAAAGGATTTGTTGCTGAAAAAAGGGACTGAGAGATGAAAATAACTCTAATTCCGACCGGCGAGGGATGTTGCTCTGGCGGCGTTTGGTTTTTTGTAGGGGATGATTTGATATCTACCAGTCCTAAGGGGGTGGCCCCGTGGAAAGCAGTCCGGGCAGGCAAGGGCAATGCCTGGCGGGAAATCCCGCTGTTGGCGGAGGCAGTGGATGGACTGCGGCAAGAGGACGAAGTAGATAATTGTGTGGAGCATAGACTGTTTTTGCAAACTACAGAGTCATAACTAATGAGTTTATTGCCTCGCTGCTTGTGTTTGATTTAGTTTTGGTTTTGTTATCTCCTCAAAATTCCAGGATCTATCTAGCTTCACATGGAAGCATTTTTTGGGAGGGAGGAATTTTTCATTATTTACACAGAAAGCTCTATCAGGAGCTCCTGAATTGTCTGGGATTTTGCTCTCCTTTTCCCTTGGATTAACTCTCGTAGGTTGTTAGTTTAGGACCATCTTTTATGCAACACATCAACTGCAACATTAATCATTTGGGTTATGGTGTGCCATTGACAATATTATAATCTAGAGAGCATCTGTCTACCTTTTGCTTGCCTCTGTCTTCATGTTCCCCTTTGTGGTTTACTTGTTCATTTAATAATCTCGTAACTTTCTTGTGTTTACTGTTCTTTTTCTGTGTAGAAAATGGTTAATGGTGGTAGAGTCAGCAACTGGGCGTGCATTAACTTTTCTCGGAATGTGCAAGATAGTGCTGCTAGGGGCTTCTGTCATGAGCTGGCTATCATGTGCCAAATATCTGGAATGGTACGACTTTGTCCTTCAAATATCATTCATGCCCAATGTCCCTTTGGTAACTTGTGTTATTTACTCTTCATATTTCCCATTCTCCCTCTAGGACTTTGCTCTTGAGCCTGTGCTGCCACCACTGACTGCAAGGCCAGAGCATGTTGAGAGAGCATTAAAGGCACGCTATCAAGATGCGATGAACATACTGAGACCCCAGGGCAGGGAACTTGACCTGCTGATTGTAATACTGCCTGACAATAATGGTTCTCTTTATGGTAATGTTCTCTTCTGGCAGAGACACTTAAGCATTGTCCACTGAATACATTCTGTCATCAGCGTTCTTTTAATTCCTCAGGGGATCTCAAGAGAATCTGTGAGACTGATCTTGGATTGGTCTCCCAGTGTTGCTTGACTAAGCATGTTTTTAAGATGAGCAAGCAGTATCTTGCAAATGTTGCACTCAAAATAAATGTTAAGGTAAAATCTCTCAAAACCATTCCATCCTTAACTAATACCTGAATCATTTGTTTTCTCATGGTTTTCCCTATTTTTCAGGTTGGTGGAAGGAATACTGTACTTGTAGATGCTTTGACAAGGAGAATCCCCCTTGTCAGTGACAGACCAACTATTATATTTGGTGCTGATGTTACCCATCCCCATCCTGGAGAAGACTCCAGTCCTTCCATTGCAGCTGTAAGTACAAGACTTGTTACAACGATGATAGGCCAGAAGTTCTGCTGTGGAAGTTTCACCCTTTATTTTTACTATATTGTTTTCTTCCTAGGTTGTTGCTTCTCAAGACTGGCCTGAGGTCACCAAGTATGCTGGTCTAGTGAGTGCTCAAGCCCATCGCCAGGAGCTGATTCAGGATCTTTTCAAAGTATGGCAAGATCCACAAAGAGGGACAGTAACCGGTGGCATGATCAAGTATGATCTTTACTGATATAATGAGATATAGTTACGCTTCTCTGTTTTTGGATTCTGCTATATGTATAATTCTTTTGATTGTGCAGGGAACTTCTCATTTCTTTTAAGAGGGCAACTGGACAGAAACCTCAGAGGATCATATTCTACAGGTTCTTACCCTTGCATGAGCATCTCTTTTCTGATCATGATTTTCAGTATCTTAAACAGTTTTAATTTCAGGGATGGTGTCAGTGAGGGGCAGTTCTATCAAGTATTGCTGTATGAACTTGATGCCATCAGAAAGGTAAATGTAATTCCATACCATTCATCTGATGTTGTTATTCATCTTTTTCTCTCACTGTCCTTGCCAAACCATGGTTATAGGCCTGTGCATCCTTGGAGCCCAATTACCAGCCTCCAGTTACTTTTGTGGTAGTTCAGAAGCGACATCACACTAGGTTGTTTGCTAATAACCACAATGATCAGCGCACTGTTGATAGAAGTGGAAACATACTGCCTGGTTAGTTCATGGCCCACCTCCAGTTTTTTGGGCTTGGCATGTCTAATTTGAATCTGACCAGAAACTGTTTCTTTGATCTGAGTTTAGGTACCGTGGTTGATTCAAAGATTTGCCATCCTACTGAGTTTGATTTCTACCTGTGTAGCCATGCTGGCATTCAGGTTGATTCCTCATCCTCCTTTTCAATTCATCACTTGATGGATGGGCTGATTTAATGATTACTGATTGAAGCTTTTCATCTATTCAGGGAACAAGCCGCCCTGCTCATTATCATGTCCTGTGGGATGAGAACAAGTTTACGGCTGATGAGCTGCAGACTCTGACAAACAACCTGTGCTACACGTAATTATATACTGCTCCATCGATCCATTACTTTCCGCGCACTCTTGAACTGCTGCCTATTAAACATTGTTTCAACTTTTGCAGATATGCTAGGTGCACCCGCTCTGTGTCAATTGGTAAGCCTAACTTAAAAACATCAGTCTCTTTGTCTAACTCTAGACCACCCATTTGTGGATTATTCTGTCCAAATCACTTGTTGACCGTTGCTTGATTTCTTGCAGTGCCTCCGGCATACTATGCTCATCTGGCAGCCTTCCGAGCTCGCTTCTACATGGAGCCAGATACCTCTGACAGCGGGTCAATGGCAAGTGGCGCCCGTGGCCCTCCACCAGGTGGGGCACGCAGCAGCAGGGCTGCGGGAAGTGTTGCTGTTAGGCCCCTGCCCGCTCTCAAGGAGAACGTGAAGCGTGTCATGTTTTACTGCTGAGATGCTGAGCAGTGAGCAGCTTCCACCAAGGAGTATCCTGGAGTATTCCATGTACCCGCGCTATTTCGATGTTTGCAGTTTGACACCCATCTTTATGCATTCAGACTAGCCCAGTGATCTGTGGATTTTAAGTACCTGTACTGTGTTGGCAGTGTTGTGAACTCCGCTATGGGGATCTGTGGATTTCAAGTACCTGAACTGTGTTGGCAGTGTTGTGAACTATTTCTTGTAAGTTGTAGCCAGCCACACCTTAGACTGGTATGTATCGACGAACTATTTCTGTGAGGCTTGCTTGTTTGATGATAATGACCGCTTCTCTTTTCCTAAGTAGTAGTAGTTTTCTTATATCATACTATGGTCAGACGTGAGCCTGGCTGCGCGGTGCCTCCACCGAATTTGTGTCGAAACTGGATGCTTTCGTTTCTTGAATGTAAAAGGGGCACTTCCTACGTGCACCTGCTCTTGGCGACCACCAATGCTACCGGCGTGGAGATTGCTTCACGACCCTACGCAGCTCGGAGCACAAGCGCAACCTCCACCTCCATCCGTTCTTGTCCGTGAGCGAATTCATCTGTGAGAACAATTTTGGTTTGGAGTTTGGATTCGGACGTGCATTAAAACCTGCCCAGAAGCCAAACCGTAGTCCGGCACTAAAACTATGATGCTCGTGAACCTGTTGGCTGTTGCCACCCCGTCCCCACTGCAAAGTTTGCGTTGGCAGTCTCCGCCCTGCGGACGTGCTGATCCCTGCACATCCATCAGGAAGGGCGGTGACCGGTGGTCGCGTCCGGCGGCCAATTGAAGGCCTGGTTTTCACGTGCCGAATGTACACAAGCGTCATGCCCATTTGTCTTAGCTCGACTGACTGGACTGTCGACGTGATTGTACCCTGCCACCACATCGGTACTCCGAGGCCGCGCCACAGCGAAGCCTAGAGGAAAAAAAGTGACAGCACGGCCGTGCGCTGCGCTGGTGCTGCTACCTGAGCAACCGACTGGATCGGCTCCGAGTCGCGCAGTTGCACAGTGGACCTGACTTTTCTTCGTGCTACTGCTACCATCAGAGCCCAGGAGACCGTAAGCCAGTAGCCACCAACCAGTGACGCACGCCCTGTCCCGGCCGACGAGAACGCCGACGCTTTGGCCTGAGGCTCTGAGCGCGCACGCAAGGCCGCAGCATATTTCTTCTGGTACCGTAACTTTTTTTTTCCCTGTGGCTACCGTTCGCACGAGTCTATCTAGTAGAAAATTAGGCACCTTTCCAGGCGAAACGCGCGCACGCAACGCTGCGTTACGGGCAGCTTGGCGGGGTGGATCAAATGGAGTAAAATTGCGGCGTTGAAGCAGAAGAAACCGTCCAAAACCGGGGCGCACTCATTCGTTCGATGGTGTCGGAATGGCGGAGCGGCGCGGACAAGGAGACCTGACGGTCGCTCTCTGCCTCTCTCCACGGCTCCACCTGTTCATGGCGGCACCAGAAAGGCAAGCCGGGAATGCGGTCAGGGGCGGCCACCTCCTAGGAAGGCAGAGCCAAATTGCCCTCCGCCTGCGGTTTCATAGGCACGGAAGCGAGCAGCGCCTAGCGGTGGAGTGGAGAACTCAAAGCGTCAGTGCTGCCACCGCCTCTACGTCCCGGGGCTGCGTGGTGCACGGTCCCAGCAGCGCCAGCCAACTCCACCGCCGTCCACCGTCCTCTCATCTCTCTCGCGGGCGTAGCAGTCGGTCGTGCGTGATCCGGACCAGAAACAGCTTCAAAAGCCAGAGCAAGAGTGGGCCGCAGTCCACGGGCTTGTTGGAGGTTGCTGCGATGGGCTGGCTTTCCAGTTTCCACTACCCACCGTGTGCAGCCGCCCCCGCCCCCACTCCTCCGTTGAGAGCGCGCTCGGCGTCTTCCGCTTGGGCGCGTGGAGGCCGACCCCGACCTCGGAATGGGGGGAACGTGACGTCGCGGCAGCTGCGGCGCGGCTTGGCCTGCCTGCGCGGTGCGTGGAATCTCTGCTGAGACGTCAGTTCTGCCAGTCAATACACGCAAGCGCATGCTCTATCCGTTCGCTCTGCTCCCACTATTGCTATCGCCACCATCGGGAGGCCACCGTCGATCTTGTGCACGAACCGGCTACAGAAGGCTGCTGTGATGCGGCGGTGCGGTACATAGCAAGTTGTGGTACCTCCACCTCCGATCGATCCACGAGATTCAACAGGCACACAACTACCGGAGAACGTACCGAGACCGCACAAACACAAAAACCGTACGCCCGTCCGTGCCCGTTCCGACTTCTGGACCTCACCACATGCACCAGCGCTCCGCACCCGAATCTACCACGGTGCGAAGTTAACACGATACCCGGGCCACCACGTACGCTCGCGTGTGCCACGCCCTGCCCGTCCGTGTCCGTCGCCCCCGCACCGGTCCTCCTCTCTCCACAGCTACAGCCGCGTACACATGATTGCGACCCAAAAGCTGCAGCTACCCTCCAAATGCACGCATCAAGAGGCGTGCGATCAGGCATCAGGCATCGCGTTCGCGTCGCGTGCATAGGATTCTTCTTCGCCGCTCCCCTCCCTCCCTCCCTCCCTCCCTCCTCGAGCACTCTCGCCGCCCGTGACCGCGGGGCGACATGATGCCCGCGCGCCCCCCGCCCCCGCGGGCGAAGGTTCTTCACCGGACACGCCAAGCGCGCCGCGACGACGCTACAAACAAACCCGGCATCGCGTCCCAACTAACCCTCATGACGCCTAAACAAATCGCCCCAGATCCGCTGCGGCTAATCCTATATTTTATAACTACCGCTACTAGTTCACCGTAGTACGTCGCAGCCTGTCGTCGGTCCGGTCCGGTCGTGAGAAATTGTGAACTGCTATCTCTACAATATAATACACACTGCGGCTCGGCTGCCAGCCTATCCTGGTCCTGCGAGGAGGCCGAAGAACAGGACGGGGAGAGCAAGAATTCCCAGGATAGGGTTTGGCTAGCCTTTGCAGTTTGCAGCAAGTTCGAGCCGATTAGTAAATGCGGGGGATTCTCGGCTTCTCGGAGGCCGGCCAATAAAAATGGGGAGTTGCAGATAGAAGCGTCAGAGTTCACTAGATTAAACTACGAGACAGTAGTGACCTCAGCAGTTCAGCTTGGTTGATTTGACAATAGTCTGATCAGATGATCTTTCTACTTGTAATAAGGTCAAGCCTGGTCTGCAATGAGACTTGTGTAAACGATATGCCTGCCTATAGCTCTATCAGTCTATCTAACCTTTCTGACGACCCCTCTGATGTTAACTACACATGGCGGATTCTTTCCTAGCTGCTTTTGCCATCACAAAGTCCTGCAGCCATCTGCGTCCCTGCAGCTTCCTCCAATAATTCTCTCCTTTTCGGATTGGCTTTTCCAGTGGAGCACCTGTACTTGCGACCGACCCTTTATCTCGACGGCACCCTCATCATCGTCAGATCACGGACAGCACACGAGACAAAAGTAAAGGCTAGCTGTTGATCGCGGCGGCTCTTTTTTCCCTTTCCTCCCACGAATCATTGGGGAAAATCGCAGGCGCTTTTGCGGGCGAGATCGCGATCGGGCTTTTTACGGAAGCTGCCCCTGTCGGCCTCGGCTGTCGCCGCCGGCCGGCCGTCGACGTCGTCCTCAGCGCGGCAGTACGGAAAGAGTTGCCACAATAATTCCGGCAACCACCGCGCGCGGACGACGGCGCGCGAGGCGTCGAAGAGGAAAGCCAAATCTTCCACAAATGCGTGCGTCGACGTTGACGCCATCAGGAGCCACGGCCAAACGGCGAATCTAGCAGTTTGGCTCAAAGACATTCCGTTGCTGACTTCCGAGTCTTTGCTGAGAGGTGTATGTACCAAACGCCAATGACCAAACCACCATACCAGCTCTTGTCCTTCTATTCCATATCAAGTCCTATCCTATATATACATCCCTTCAGCCCATCGCTCATGCATGCAAGTGTGCACGTACTGTGTGTTGTTCTAAGTTCCGGCTCAAAACTCTAGGAACTGTTTCTAGGATAAAATGCAGATCGAGTTTTATCGTGAACATTTTCGGATTTTTTTAAAATGAAATGCAGGTATTAGAATAATATTTTGGTACATATATGTGCACACATCATGCATGAACTTGAGAAGAGAGGGAGAATTATTGGATGTACAGAGATACCTCCCATTAGCAATACCGAATTATTCATACTACGATTGCATGAGTAGGGATCCACACAATAATAGCATCTCAGAATATTGTTCAGTCGGAAATGATTGGTATATCGGTGAGAAGAAAGATTGCAATGATTTGCGCTGCCCATACTGTGGTGTGCCTGAGCTAGTCCGGCGTGCATGCACGAGGCGATCGAAAGCTACATTCCTATCGCGCGCTCTCTGTCCAACGTAAGAGAGACAACACACAACCAAGCGGCGGCAGCAGCAAGCACAAGCACGAGCTTAGCGAGAAGCTAATAAGCCGCACAGTGCGCTGTGCATATAAGCCAAGCGCTAGGCGGTCACGGGCAGCAGGAAGGCATCTTTTGCCCTAGAGATCATTATCCTGTGTGTGCAGATCAAAGTGAGGAACATAATATATGTAGCTAAAAGTATCATATGTGCAGCAAATTTAATAGGAGTTGTACAGGGTACTTTATCTACAGTATGCTCTCACTATGGAAAACGTATAAGAGTACTGTGAAGAAAAAAGAAAAATGAACCTAGTTATGTGCCATATATGCACCCTGTCAAGTTAATTAGTTAATGTACCGTTTCCTATAGCAAATGTATGAGGGTGATCTGCAGATCAAATTAGATCGAACACCTTTTATTTTTTTACCAAGAATATCTCTAGAAATAATTATCTTTTCAAATAGAAAAGGTTACATGTTATGATTTGCTTTCAGGATGAACCTACTCCGATCATTTTTACGTTACCAATTTTTATGATATTTTTTGCTGCTCATAGTCAAATTAAAGTAAAAATATGTGACTTAAGACAAATTTAAAAGTAGCTATGGGACAGAGGGAGTATATTTTTTTATAATCACAAGATATGTCTCATGGCTTACATATGGGTATTAGTTTTGGCAAGTTATTTTAATGCCCATTTAAAAACAAAATAATTATATGATACAACAGGCGTATTATTTTTTTGTTGAATCGAGAAATTTTAGCTCTGTTAAAAAGAAATTATAATCTATCAGAGACTCTGATAACTGTCATGCATGATGCCAAGTCTCCTGGCAGAAAACCATATGAAATCAGATTATTGTGAAAAATATTAAATTTGGTTCACCATTATGTATCCTTGCATGTATGATCAAATGAATAGAATTCGATGTTCAATCACAAAAAAGAAATTAATAGCTCAGAAGCTAAAAAAAATTCATGTGCACTGGAGGTATACACATAATGGATGCCTTTTCCTGGTAAATGAACTTCAAAGTATATTGGAAAAGATGGAGATCGATCAGTGGTGAGTGCTGACTCAGTGCTTGACAATGCATATCCAGGCAGAAAAATATACTAACAAGAAAACAGCATGAATTTGAGCTAGCATGATTAATGGCAATATGGCATTGTAAGGGGAATATTGTTTTGCTACAAGAGAAAAGGGAATAAAAACAACAGAAGGTTGGGAAAATGAAGCAAATTAAGCTTCACATCACCCCCATTAAGCTAGCGACAAACATCCTTATTGGTTCTATCACCAGAAGCTATACTTAATCCAACAAAGATTATCCAACTACAAGGAAGGGAAAACCAACAAGAACAAGAGACCAGCATGAACACCAACCCCCCACCACGAGCAAAGGGGTCATCACATGCGCCCAGCTCGCACTAGCTTACTCCATTAGTCAGAGAAGACGCATCTTTCTCTCTCACCCAAGGTCCCCGCCTTCAGATATCCCATGCGCATGAACTCACCCATGCGATTCAGCTGCTAACTTGCCACTACGCTATATATCCTTACTCCTCTCCTTGCATCTGCTTGATCAAGTTTCCGGCTGCTTACTGTGCGAGCTTATGCCTTGTGAAAGCTCGATGGGTCGGTCATGGCATCCTGCCGCCGTTGAAGGACGAGGCCGACTTCATCTCGGCCTCCAGTGAGCTCATGTCGCTGCTGCTCTGGTGGTCCCCCCTGGGCGTCGATATCCCGCGCACGATGCCGCCTCCGCCCACGCCGAGGAAGTCCCGCGTCATGTCGCCGCCGCCCTGGCCGAACTTCACCTCGTGATGCTCCATGTCGCACAGCTGCCTCGGATCAAACATCCCCGCGCCGCCGCCGCCGCCGCCGCCGCCGTTGCTGCCTCCGAAAATTCCCGCGGCGCCGACGCCGCCTCCAGCGAGCGAGTTCATCAGGTCGTTCAGGTTCGCCTCGCTCTGCTCCATGTGCGGCGTCGCCGGCCGGCCGTGAGGGGAAGACCCGACGAAGCCTCGGAACATGGACGCCGCGCCGTTGGCGCTCGAGGTGGCGCCCATCTGCGCCGCCTTCTGGAGCAGAGCGGTCGCCGACATCTGCGGCAGCATGGTGGACTGATCGCCGTAGAGCCCCGGCGTTGGAACATGGTCTCCACCGCCAACAAAGTTCCCGCCGAAAATCCCCGCTGCCGATGCCTCCGAACCACCGCCGCCGCCTGCCCCGCCGCTGAACTGGTCATTGTTCATGAGGCCCTGGCTTGCATGCTCGTGGCTAGACCCCGAGCTGTTGCCATTGTTAGCAAAGAAGCCCAGGTTGAAGAGGCCTGGCGCCGAACCGCCGGGGCCCCCGGCGCCATTGCCTTGGAGGTCGGGCAGCTGCATGAGTCCATGGAACGGCTTGGTCTGCATGAACGAGTGGGGCCCGTTGCCCCCGTCGTCGCCAAAGTCCTGCCCCGCCGCCGCCGCAGCCGCGTTGAGGAAGAACGCCGCCGACGAGGGCGGGGCCTGCGGCGGCGGGCGGAAGGCGGACGCGCCGGAGGCGGGCGACAGGAGGTGGTCGAGGCGCGCGGCGATGCTGCTGCCGCCGCCGCCGGCCGTGGCGGCGAGGCGGAGGAGCTCCGGTGACGGGTGGTGGTGATGGTGGTGGTGGTGGTGGCCGCCGTCCTGGAGCGTGGAGGTGAGGTTGGAGCCCACCTGCGAGAGGCTGAGCGCCATGTTGCCCGCGTTCGTGGCGCCGTAGAGGTGGCCGGTTAGGCTGCTGAGGCTCGTCGGCGGCAGCCGCGCGCTCTCCTGCGCGAGCGCGTCGCAGAACGCCCTGTGGGTGATGAAGCTGTCCCTCCTACACGAACGCATCCACGGATTAGATACATCATTCACGCATGCGCCATAGCTAGGTCAGAAGCAGGCTGCAGGCAGGCAGACGATCGCATGAACCCGAGGCACGCAGTGAAAATGCACAGTAAAGGTTGATGCGACAAGTAAGCATGCAGGTTTCGTAGGAAAACGGCAGGCGCAGGGCAGGGCGCCAGGGCGCAGGCGCATGCAAGCATGGCCCATGTCACGCTAGAGACGGCGCGGGCACCGAGGGGAACAGCGGCATCTCGGGTTAGGATACTGTTTCTGATGGACATGTGAACGCTGCAACTGGACGCATGCATGCTGATGCTGTGCCACTGAATGTTATGTTTGCAGCTGGGATTCATGAATCTGAACAGTGTCTCATTGTCTCTCTCTTCCTTTGTAGTTGTAGGCTCTGTATTTTCGGCTTTTCGGCTTTTGTGGATGTAAATAAGAGTTTGCAGTATTTATGTCATCTGGATGAGTTTGTTTTCTAATGATGCTGAAGACTACTATTACCTGAACCATGGTGTCATGGTTTGTCTGATAGCACTGGTCAAAGGTGTTTGGTAACCATGCAGAAATGAACCAGCAGCTAGCGTCACCACAAAGCCAGCTCAAGATCCCAGAAACCCTTGTCAATCAAAGTATGGAAAAAAAGGGAGATATGATGGATGGCTTTGCCATGCTTTATAAGTATGCCCCACGTATATAGGTTCCCACTAGTAGGAAGCTTCAAAAGAAAAAGGCAGCGAGACATAGGCATCAGAACTGTCATGCACACGAACACACACACCAAGGAGATCGGAAAACTTTGTGGAGCTGGCAAGCTCACTTCCCAAGGGACCAGGACAGAGTAAAAAAAAATGCCATGTCAATTAGAATTAACCTAGGAGTAGCTAGGCCTTAATCAAAATCACTCTCCTACAATAAAACAGAACGTGTGGAATCATAGGATTCCTAGCAGCAAACAGTGGAAGAAATACTCTTCAACAACTCAAGCGGCGGCCATTAATGCAACTCCTGTTGATGCTCACCTCCCATATATGCTTAGTTCCTATTGGGAGAATTTTTGCCATGCCCATGAAAGGGAGGAGTGAGAGTGACCACACCACTTTGGGACATGTTTAACTCCACCCATAAATGAACAGTGCCTCAAAGTTACACCTAGGTGATGCATGCATGACCGAGGGCATGCTGTGAGGGCATGGCAACGTATCCATGGAAAGGTGTGGACCTGGCCTGGCTCACTGGCACGGCCAACGAACGGCTCTGCCACATCTAGACAGCGGCCAACTCACGTGAGAACAAGCCAGGCTTACATGGCATCCAAGTGATTCAGTAGAGAGAGAGAGAGTGAGAGCCTGCTGCTCCTTACAATTTGACTGCTCCTGACAGGATGGACCAGTAAAAATGTGGGTCTACAGGGTCGGTAACAACATAGGCACATGCATATCTGTGTAAATGTGATGTGTAACGCTGTGACGAATTAGTTCAGACTTCAGAAAGAAAGAAAAATAAAATACTGTGACGAGTGCTTGGCGAGACAGAAGGAGAGAGTTTGCCGGCTCCTGCTTCCCTAGGAGGGAAGAGTCAGGGAAAGGGAAACATCATCACCACGGCCAAAAAGCTCAAAAAGAAGCCATTTCACGTGCGAGCAGTCCTCTCCTCCCCCAGCACTCTCTCCCTCCCCCACCCACGGCGGGTGGATAGATCTCTTCGTCTTTCTAGCTCATCAGCAGCCATGTCAGCCGAGAACCAAAAACTACTATGCCTACAGGCAGGCGCCATGCCATGTCGCCGCGCGCGAGCCCAAACAAAACCCTAACCCTAAAGAAGGCCAAACCGTGGAACGTTCCTAATACTTTACTCGCTCGCCCGAATCCGAGCGGCATAAGCTAGCGGACAGCCACAACAGGCTCATGCAGCAGCTAGCTAGTGCAAAACCCCATGACGATGCCATGCCTACATACCTGTCTCTCTGGCCATATGATGCGGCGATCATGATCCATGAACAGGCTCTATATATCTATATATGTGTATATACAAAGATACAAATGCAGCTAAACATAGCAGGCTATAGGAGTGTGCAGTGATCGATCGGCATGAAGAATGGAGCGAGCGAGGTCACGTACCGGGAGAAGAGGGTGCCGCAGTCGCAGCGGTACTCGCGGGTGCCGCAGATCTTGGAGTGCGCCTTCCAGTCCGACTGCACGGCGTAGCGCTTGGAGCACTTGTCGCACTTCCACTTCTTCTCGCCGTGCTTGCGGCAGAAGTGCTTCTTGATGCCCGTCAGGTCGCCGAGGGCGCGGGACGGGTCGTGGTGGACGCACGTCGGCTCCGGGCACAGGTACACGCGGCGGCGCTGCGCCTGCAGCGGGTTCTTCTGCTTCAGCTTCCACGGCAGGTTGTGCCCGCGGCGGTGGAGCTGCAGGTTCTGCTCCCGCTGGAACCCCTTGTTGCACACCTCGCACACGAACCGGTTCGTCGCCAGCAGCGTCTTGGGAGACAGCGCGATCACCTCAGCGTCGGGGTCTAACAAAGGGAGAGGAGAAATCAAAACACAAGCCAAGTTAGTAGCTATGTATATGGACAGCATTGCATCAAGGTGTGCATAACACTTCGCAATGATTATCAAGAAGACATGTTTTGATGGATCGGACTGGTGCATGCATGATGATGGATCGGAGTAGACAAAGAGAAGGATAAATTCACTGCTTCAAACAATTTGAAGTGGATTAGCTAGAAGAAGATAGTAGAAAAGAGCACAACACGGTGTTTATGTATTGATTGAGTCTTATTAATTATTTCGATGGAATTATTGTTCCATGCGGGAGTTACTAGTATTTTGCTTATAAGTTAGGCACACATGATTAAGAAATGATGGTGGGAGCTAGTACTGATGATATTGTAATTTGGGGGAAGATATTTGTTTTCTGTTTCCCCTTCCTCTCGGGCGTGATGAGCTGTGGCGGCACGGTAGAGACAAAACTGGGACATGGAGAGGGAATATCTGCAAGAGAGTTTTGGGAAGAACAAGTTTGCGGGAAGAGATATAGAGAACAAAGGAATCGACATGGATTGTGCCATGACTCCTATTTGCTTCTCATAATTGGGGGAAGAACTAACCGAGTAACAGCTCATGCATGCACATGGAATCTTGGGAGATAAACTGATTTTGTTTGTTTCTTGACAAACATATGGACATATGTTCCTTTTTAAAATTTCTTTATAAGAAAACAGCTGGTAGAAGAGTTTGAATTTTTCAGCCGGTTAGTCTGATTAAAACGTGAGATAATTTGAGAAGAACACAGAAAAGGAAAAGGAAAAAAAAAGTCTAGGAGGAAGAGCACCATGAATGAAGTCTACTCATACTTTCCATTCTCCACCTGAATTAATTCTCACTCTCAGGTGTGAGTACAGAGCTTTAAATGAAGTATTGATTGACAGGTGCAAACCGAAGCCCAAACTCTTCAAGCCTGCTCCTTGCTTTGCAGCGAAGGTAGGGAGGGGATCCGTGGAACCACTAGGTGGGCAGGAGAGAAACCAAGAACTCGAGAAATTGTTATTATTTCATAAAATTCAGTTTCCAGCAAAACACAGGCTAGCTGTAGCTTGCACATATCTGTTGGAAAACCAGGCAACAATTCTCTGGACTATTACGCAGTAGTGCAGAGATCGAGTAGTAATTCCGAATCAAGAACTAACCAGAGAAAACACAAGCAAGAAATTAACCGCAGAGAAATGGATGGAAAGAGAAACCGGGTGCATGTGAGAGAGAGGAAGATGCTCCTACTGCCAGCATCCAAATCATAAAACTCCAATCGATCCAGACGAGATCTCGAAGCAGGCATGTGTGCAGTGTGCATGCACGACTGGAATCCAGAAAAAGGTAGTACTTGCGATTCACCTGGCAAAGTTCTCTTCTTCTTGGGCGGTGGCTGCGCCGCCGCCGCCGGCGCGCCTTGGCCGGTCGCCGGAGCGGGCGCGGCACCTGCCACGCCGGGCAGCGCCGCTGCCAACTGCTGCTGCTGCGGTGATATCAGCGGCTTAATCTGGTCTTGCTGGTCCCCGTCCCTAATCCCGAAGAACGCCGCCGCCGCCGCAGCCGATGAATTCGATGCCATCGCCTCCCGATTTATCCTCGCACCAACTCGAACACGCCAAAAGAGCTTCTCCTCCCCGGTCGCTTTGGCCCGTTGCTAGGATTGGCAGTGTTCCTCGTCCTTCCCCTTCGCTGCGAACAAGCAAGAGTTCCCAAAGTGAGATATCGCGATTAACGAGGGCAACAAAGCGAGTATCGCCAGGAAACAAGACACACACACAGCCACAGCACGCGAGCAGGCGACCATGGGAGAAAGATGAGGAGGATTTTGCTGTTCCTCCGGAGACAAATCGAGAAGGAGCCCGACAGAAACAAGGAGAAAGAGCGAAAGGAGAGGCCCCAGAATTCCTGAGCTAGTGATGGCTATACCTCCCTCATATGTATGCGCTTGGAATTGATCTGAAACAAGAAACGAATCGACAAGGCGCCGAGAAAAACTCCAAGGCATCGGCCGCTTAGGACTCTTCCGAGATTAACAAAAGAACAAAGTGGACAGGGAAATCCAAACAAACAGTTGCACTCAAAACAAGTAAAAAAGCAAAACAACAAAAGCTCGCAAACACCCACACCCACAAACTCGTATATGACACAAACATACAGAGAGACAGATACATATTTAACAAAAAAAATAGAGGGGATTTGTTTCTTCTCTATACCTCACTCTCCCTACTACTGCAGCTGCTCCTCTTGCTTGCTCTTGCTACAGAGGAGGAGATAGCAGTGGAGGAGAGAGGATGGAGGAGGCTAAGAAGGTTGTTGTCTCATTTCTTTCTTCATTTCCTTGTCATACTTTTCCTTCTCTCTCTTCTCTCCCCCTCTCCTGCTGCTTTCCTCTCCCACACTCTTATATGCCCCACTAGAAATCAATTTCTGGAATTTCCCCCGTGTCCTTTCCAAGGCCTATGCACACCAGGGAAATATGCAGGAGAGGCGAGAGGGAGTATTTTTATATACAACTCGGAGCTAGAGAGAGGAGAAAGACTGAGAGAGGGGTACAGCGGATGGGAGCGGGGGGGCAAGCTCACGCAGGCAAGCGGTGTCGTGAAGCGTCTGAGGATTGGGTCCACCCACTGCGTGGGGCTTACCTCTCAACATCACTCACACGCACATACGCGCAAACTTTTCCCTGGGGTTGTTTGGCTTTTTAGATGTTTATGAGCTGCAAGCGTGCATTTACGTGCGTGTTTCATGTCCTTGCTAATGCACCAAAGGAGTACTCATTAATAGTACTCTAATTTCTGTTAGATCCATGAGCTTTTTGTTAGTATTTGTTTGCACGCATACGCTCTCGTGTTTATGACTCAAAATGATAACTACAAAACGTTATCGTATATTACGTTACATACGTGTGATTATTGATGAGAGTTGTCTTGGACACGGGAGCATATGTGCTAAGGAAGTGATCCATATAACATGGATACCAACTTATGTCCTATTAATACACTCTAACAATTTGAGTTGTCTATTTCTCTAGGACACGTATAAAGTTTCTTTGCTTATATGGCTAGGATTAGCATCTACCTACTTTTGGTTTATATCCAACCAATTCATGCATAGTGTGCAACTTCTTACGTGTTCATGACAACTTAGTGAGCTGCACCATAAATTCATTAATTTTCTATTTTAGATTATATATTCTACTACAAAATAATCACATAGTTGCTATTCATTCAAGTAGCATATGTATATATAGGTAGATAAAGCAGCATATTTTGTTTGAAATCTTAATTCCTAGAAGCAGAAATTATCGAACTAATTATTTTTTTATGTTGCTATGTTGTGGTAGAAGGTATACACTATCATGTTGACACTATATGTACATACATAATGCCCTGATGATAGTATCAATGAAGATATGAAAACATCGTGTTTGATCTTCCAATACAACAAAGAATACAGTAGATAGAAGGCAATGTAGGATCAATGGTATCCATTATGTCTCTTAGATAAACATTTTGCATGAGCACGACCAGTACTAGCATCTATGTAATATTATTCCGGCCATATTAAATCAAGCAACTCTTCAAAAGATTAATTGAATAACGTATATTGTTACCTTGATTGACATACATGAACAACTACACGTTCCAATGCAGTACATGTATACTTCCAAGCATGTTTGTACAAACCTTTCTGTTCTGTTCAGGATCGTTAATATTGCTGATGATAGCAACCCGCAAACTAAACAACGAAACCAGTTTGGATTCTAACTTTTCAGCGCGGGTATTATATTACTTTTGTCCTCCAGCACAAATTTAGCTGCCCATCTCCCATGTAAATTATACTATTAGGCAGCACTGGATCTTTCAGAAAAAATATAGGGAAGCACACTGGAGAATTCAAACCGTAGAAAACCATGACGTGTGGTAAGAGCTGGAACAATCAATGCACAGGCTAGGCAGTTTCCACTAGTCAGTGAGAACTGGACATGGAGAAACTGGTCGAAAATGTCCAAAAAAGCCTGTGCGTAGCCGTCGAGGCCAAACGTTAACGAGGCCGAAGCATGCACCGTGACACACTGGTGCCGGGCAAAGGTCCGAGACAGCGGACGTAAGCTCAGTGCTTGTCGTTGCTGCGCGTCTCTCGGGTCTAGCTGTGCCGTCATGGCCTTCTCCCGCTTTGAAAAAAACTTCGCCGGTAGCGACGACGTACGTCAAGATAAGCGTCTCGCACGTAGACATCTTAGGTTATCGACACATGGTCATATATACATGTGCGAAAAAAATAACAGAAAAAGAAAAGGGAGAAATAAAAATTAGCTTTGCTTTCCTGGCGCCAGGCATGGCAGTTTCGACGTGTCACTGAGGTGGCATGGTGCTGGTAGATAGCCTGGATGAGAGGGTCCGCACGTGTTGTGCACACGTGCCACATGTCAATTTGCATACATTATACTATGGGTACGATTTTCCTTTTCCTGAGAGAGTATGGCGCATAGCTGTGTGTTTAGGCTTTTCTTTTGATTACCCTGCACCTCAATTATCTTCTATAGTTACCTTTTGCAAATTTCAAGTACCGATTTATTTTTAACACAATAATTAACGACCTAGTCATTTAAGAAACATCCAACATTGGAGCAGAAAGCTCGTCTTAGCATACAAAACCCTTATCTAGAAACTACCCCTCCCCTATCCCTGCCGCCGCCATTAGGGCTTAGAGGTTTGGTCTTGAGACGCCACTCACCTTTCGAATATATATCCTGTTAGGAGTTTGGCCTAGCTAAGGCTAGTGTTATGTTAGGTGAACACCAAACACACCAATAACTACAAGTGGTGAACATATTGATGGTCAGTGGTCAGAGTGGTGGTAAAGATATAGCACAGTGGTGATCAGCGACGACTAAATGGATTAGGACTGTAAGGTCGGCCGGGCCAGTGGCAAAAAACCAACATGGTAAGGTATGGCGGTCTCCATACTTTTTTGTTTTTCCATGTTAGCTTAATCCTCAAGCTCTTTCTGTTAATTTTTTCATGTTAGCTTAATTCTCAAGCTCTTTCTGTTAATTTCTGCTATATATAAACACTGACAGGAATGCATATTAAGCACCAAGCTTGTACCAAGAAGATGGGTGAAGTGCTATGCAAATTCAGACATTCCGCACTGCAAATAGAAGTTTGACTTGCTTCAAGATCGATCAACTTCGCCACACCTCAGTTTTCGTCCATCCTCCGCCACTGGGAGGGGCGTTATGGATGCCGCCAACCACTGATGGTGTAGGCAATAACTAGCAAAAACTGAAAGCTAGATGGATCACGTGATGCGTCAAACCCGCAACAGGTTACGCATTAACTTTTTCGGACAATAAAGGTAAATTTATCAAATAGGCATTTATGTCTAGGTTTGCATTTTTCTTGACAATGAACTGACTTATTTGCCACTTTAAGTGACATTAGTCAGTATGTACTTATGAAACATGCCTTTCTCTACGGCACACCACTCGCATTTCAAAAGTATTATTTTGGCTGTGAGGGGAGAGAAAGAGAGTGGGGGTAGGGAGAAAAAAGATGATTCTTTCCCTTGCTTGCGCTGGCATGGTTTAGTCAAACTAGATCGGGCCTGACTCGACACTCTCCGTATCTCGAGTCATGTTTCCTTTAATCCACTCAACCTCAACTAGCGTGGGAGAGTAACGAAATCATTACTTTTGTTAAAAAAGGCTTAAATTTCTAGATCCAACCGTTTCTTTAACTTTAGCTAAGTGATTCGCATTTCAGATTTTTTTCCGAATCATACAGTACAGACGCTCACAAACACGCACGCACACTCATCTCTACGAATACACGCACGTAACCTTTCGAAAAACAGAGCTGGTAAATCCTCGAGACTGACGAAATCACCACTGACGCCTTGTTGTCGATGGATACGTCACCTACCATTGAAAAAAATAACGCGTGGATAAATTCTGAAATAAATCCAGAAAAATATGTGCACCACCCATGCTGAGTGGAGAACTCAAAACCGGTGAACAGGTTCCACCATGCACAAAACGGCGTATGCCTAATAAGATGGGACATGGAGAGAAGCATCGATCTCCCATGCGAGACTAATTAAAATCGAAGTCTAAGAGATATTGTGGCATGGTTGATATTAGTTTAGAGAAATACAGCCGTGTATGCACCTGCTTATGTGTGTCTGTGAATTAGCAACGGCGAAACAATGAGTCCATTTAGATGTAAAGAATAATCCCCAATTATTTCACTATTATCATTTTTTTCCAGTTACCCCATCCCTCTTGCACGCTTGCTAGGCTGTAATAAAAATTGCTAGGTTTGCCAAACAACGCGTCAAATCACACGGAATGAATTTGTTAAGCTAGCCGCCCTATAAACCACACCGATGATATGCCACCGGATCAATCATCGATCCGGAGCCAAGTAGGATGCGCTAACCTAGTCAAACAAGTCAAACTGTGGCCGTCACGTAACCCTATTTAATCCGCGCCCTGGCTGTCCTGATGAACAATTTAACACTATAAAACCACACCTCTGCTGGCTGGTGGCTGCCGCATCATCTTCTCCAGGGCACCAAATCTAGAGACCGTCAAGTTTATGCCCTCTACCCCATCAGGCAACGAGCTAGGAGGGAAATTATCTGCGCGGATTAGGTGAGGGAATTCCGTGCGAGGTGGCCACTGGCATCATGCGGTTGTTCGCCGACAGGAGTCTCATAACTCGCGGCCCGCTGCTCGCTTAAACCTAAAAAAACACACACCCACTGATGCTCGGGGAATCAGGGCTTCGTCAGGGGTCGTGCGCTGTGCTCCGGCCCCTGCGTCCTGGCCGCGCGCGCACCAAATCACGCACATCAAATCACACGCATCTCCCGATCAGTCCTTCCAGCATTAGTTTAAGCCAGCGACATTGGCCTGTTCCACGGACATAAATTCCAACATGATACGATGGTTTTGTTTTGATTTGAGAAGGAGGACATAAATTCCAACATGATACGATGGTTTTGTTTCGATTTGAGAGAGAGAGAGAGAGAGAGAGAGAGAGAGAGAGAGAGAGAGAGAGAGAGAGAGAGAGAGAGAGAGAGAGAGAGAGATGTTAACCTGGCTTTGGTTTTTGCCTGCATATGCATGTATGATGCGCATACTACAGTAACTGTGATGCTAGCCGGCCGAGTGTACATGTGTCACGTGCTCGCCGTTTTGTTTTGTAGGATAGCAAGGCAGTGGTTGCGGGGGAATATGGGTTCACTGTGGCGTGCTGTGACCCTGGGGGCCCACCGGCGGCCCCTGAGATTCTCCCCGTTTGGTTGCTTTCCTTCTTGCCGTGGAGACAGTCCAGACGAGACTAGATAGCCCTAGCTAGGTAGCCTTGAGAGATATAGGACACTGTAGTTCTGCTGTATTTCTACCAGTTTTCCAGCAGTAAAATCTGAAATACCAGCGTTCGGAGCAGATGGTAACCGTAACTGGGGGAAAATGTGAGTGGCGCTATTATTCTGAAGGTATATCAGCCGCGGTAAAAGATTCTGTGTTTCATTTATATAGTCTTGGCTGTATATGTCAAGTCATGCAGTAAGTTTTATTTAGCTGCTTTCACCAAATCTTAAAAAAAGGAAGAAGCATTAAGAAACGAGAAAATGCACAAGTTGCCTTTCTCTATAGCTTGTAAACTAGTCCGGCCGGCCGGCCGGCTGCATAAGAAATACGCTGGTTGATTAGAATTGAGAGAGAGAGAGAGGGAGGGAGGGGGAGAGAGAGACCCCTATTGTAGTTGGACTTGTGACCTTGATCAGTACTGTACACGCCATGGTCCCGTCTCTATCTCTCTCTCTCCTTTCTCTGTCTGTGTGTGAGATGTCAGCCTCATGGCCAGCAGCTTATCCCGGAGTTATTCTCGGGCATTCTCCTTAGGGTTCATATCCATGCGCAAGGACGGGAAACGGAAGGAACGAACAACCAGGGAATAGGAACCTTTGTTTCCTCTTTTAGAGAGAGCTTGTAGACGAAGGCATGCACGCAGAGCTGCAGATCTAGATGCGTCGCCAAGCTTGCAAAGCTTCTCCGATCCATGGACGCACGTCACCCTGCTCAGCTCATGACGACCAGACGCGACAATGATACCAGAATATTAAATTGGTCAGGCCAGTATGATTTCTTATTCTGTTCCTTTCTTGAAGCATTGCTGTATGGCAGTGGCAGAGTACGTAGCTTTGATAGTACTGCGTACTAATGCGAAGTGAGGTTTGGAAGCGTTTCTTTCAGCACGTCTCGTTATGGAGGCTGGATCAGACAGTGGCATTGTTAAGGTAAAGGTACAACGTCTGTTCAGCTGGACTTATAAGCCGGTTGAAAAGTTGAAACGGCTGATTTATTGTAAGAGAAAAACACGGTTCGGTGGCTAATAAGCCGGCTGATAAGCTGAAGCGAACAGATCTACAGTAGGCCTGGGAAAAAATACAAAGCTTCTTATTCCCTTCTTCCCCATGGATTTTAGAGGGCTTCCAGGCTTGGTTTAGGATTTGTTTGGTCCATGCCTAAGCTTTGCCACGTCTAAGTTGGGCAACATACGGGGCGACAGACACGCCTCAACTCTATGAGATATGCCAAGTTGCAGTTCTGGCACGGGCCGTTCAGATCCGATAAGGATTCTATAATACAAGGTAAAAATTAAAATCCAAACCAAACAAGTCGGATTCTGATATAGAATTCTAGAGGATTTTTGGATGACAAATTAGATTTGCCCCATCCAACTCTCAAAAATGTGAGCGAGCCAAGGGTATTGTAGATATTTTTCTTTTACAAAACCCGCCCATTATACTGATTATAATCCGGGGATCCAAAGAAGATAGATTATTATCATCCAGAATTCAGATTTTTATAATCACTATCTCATTTCTAGATCCTCATAATCCTTATTTGAACCAAAAGGGCCCTAAAAATATCATGGCATGCCTTGTGGCAACGTTATATTTGGCTCAAACCATATAGGCACTTCGTCAAGGTCAATTTAATTTTGCCACATGTGTGCGAATGGATGCGATGGTGTAATCTACCAGGTTTCAACAGGTAAGGGTGTAAGTTGGCTAGTATTGAAATTGAAGGTTGAAAATCAGACTCCCATACAGTTGGTGTAAAATAGACTTTACCCTAATCCAAATTGCTAGTAGCATAGCCTCCTAGGCCAGTTTTGAAGCGTCTCTATCAGCCAAGGTGAATAATAATCCAAACACGCAGGTAGAAAACTGCCTTACCGGCCAGGTTGTCAGAGCTTGTTTTTCCGCAGAAGGCTTCAGAGTGAAAGCACCTACGGTAAAAAGGGACGTGACCTCGCGTTTATGTGTGGACACGTACGCGTCATACGCCTTGTCGTCATCAGACGTGACAGATGTTTGGACCGTCGTCAGGTCTCCGTGTCGACCCATACACAATAATCCAGGCCCGTCGCGTGCGTTTTATCTTCTGGTAAACGAACTGTGAGTTATTTGTTCGGATTACACCATCATCGACTGCTGTAGATGCATATATACAAATCGTTCGATGGAATCGTCAGTTAATGTCACGTCAAGACGGACTTGTCGTGGAGGCAACAACGTAACGGGTTTCGGCCGGAGAGCTGAGACCAGGCCTGCCGGGAAGACCCGGCCGTGTCTGAAGAGTCCACGAGACAGATCAATACACACATCTACCATGTGTGCATACACGCACGGAGCTTTCATTCTTCGTCGCTGTAGAATCCGTTAAATTTTTGCCCCACCGTCGCCTACGAAAACGACCCGGATCGATTTCTTCGTAGAGACGAGCCCAGCCGGCCGGCGTCGTCGCCGTGGGCTCGACGTCCCATCATTGGAATGGTCCACGGCGGCACGAGATCGATGGATGATGGTTAGACCGATTGGCTTCTTGCTTAATCATTATTCGATCCCGGCGGAATGAAGTGGTTGGCGTCGGGTTTCTTTTCGGTTAAGAAAGACGTAAGTAAGCTAGCTGCTACAGACGGAAGAAAAATCGGCGAACTGTAAGCGTGCGACACGATCCATCGGTGACAGTAACGTGCACAAAAAGGAGGCTATTTAGGGTGGTGAATATGTGTATATGGTCGCTCTCGAAAGGAACCTGAGCCGATGGAGATGTGCGCATGGCATGGGCATGGCAACGTAGGTCCAAATAGTTGAAAGGAAATGCACGTTCAGTTCGTTCTTTTTTTTTCATATGATAAGTGTGGGCAACATGCAGGACCATTAATCGCTTCATTTTAGATGCTCCGAAACCGTTCCAAATTACTATTCGTTTCGACTTCTAGATATATAACTTTTGCTAAGAACATGTAAAAGTACGTATATAGAAAAATCGAAACGTAATTTGGAATCGGAGGGAGCAGCATGATAGCTATAGGCCATGCAAAATACTAATATACAGAATCTGGTTTCGAAAAAAGGGAGATGCTGAGACATACAGTGCTGCTGCGCTGCAAATCTGAGGCCAACATGCACAGTGTTACTACAGTCGTCACATGCGTGAAGTGAGGGTACAATCTCATCGACCAGGGACCCGACCGGATCCCTTGTCCACAGTACATTTAACACGAGCAGGACAAGTCGACGACCCGTCGTCGTCCATCGATCCCAATCCGATCCAGCAGCCGGGCATGCTGGCACGGCGAGTCACATGTGTGCACGGCTGCACGCTACTATACAACTAGCAGCTAGAGTACTCGATCGGCCGGGCGGCCCGACCGGCCGGCCAATCAGCCTGTGTGTGTGTTAGCCCTCCAACGCGCCCTCATGCGTCGTCGTGGTAGCTCGCATGGATCATGCATCATCCGCCGCGGCGGGCAGGCAAGCCCCGCACACTGCTGGTGAACGCGCCTTTAGTACCACATCCGAACTCCCTTTATTACCGGTTATGCAACCGGTATTGCTATTTCGATACTAAGGGGATCTTTAGTACTAGGTCAAGCACCATGCTTCTTCAAGAATCACAATCACAAATTCCTTGCGCGCACACGGATTTCACAAGAATCACAAAAAAAATCACAATCACATGAATCACAGTAAGAATCACAATCACAGATTTCACAAGAATCACAGCACGAATCACAACAATACATTTCATAAGAATCACTATCACACATTTCACAAGAATCACAGAAAGAATTAAAATCACAGAGTTGACACGAGATCTTCGCCTGCGCAGTCGAGCATCCCACTGCGCCTACTCACCCACTTGCTAGCAAGCGCCGCCGGACCTCCTAACCTGCTCGCCACAGCAGTGGCCGACGCACCGGTAGCAGCTAGAGGACAGGCCGCGCCGGAAGCGGCCGGGCCCGTGCGCTCGCGGTGGCCCGTGGCCCGCACGTGCAGCGGCGGCCAGCGGCCTCGGGGCCAGCCAGGGAGGCCTCCCGTGCCCGCGGTGGCTCGCGGCCCGCGTGCCAGCGACGGCTGGGGAGGCTCGTGGGCCTACGGCAGTGAGAGATAAGAGTGAGAAGAGAGGAGGCTGTGTGGAGGGAGGAATGGCCGGTGGGGAGAAGAGGGTGGGGAGATAAGGCCAGTGATGTGGGTGGGGAGATAAAGGATAAGGCCGAGTGGATGGGGAAATAAGGGAAGAGAGAGGAGTCGTAGAGAGATTTTAGTACCGGGTGAAGGGTTCACCCGGCACTAAAGACTCTCAAGCACATTAGTACGAGGTGAAGCCTCTACCTGGTACTAAAAGGGTCACGGGGCTCCTTATCGACTAGTCGTTAGACCAACCGGTACTAAAACTAAGGATGAATGCTCAATTTTCTAGTAGTGGCAGTGACACATAGGCCCGGCCGGCAGGCATGCACGCAGACACACAGCAGCGTCGCGTCGCGTTGCGCGCCGCGCGGCGCGCGGCGCGCGCCCACGGCCCACGCGCACGGCTTGCCGGGGGCTGCGGCCGCCCGCCCGGGGATGAGAGGGGACCCCGGCGACCGGGGGCTGCGGCGCTAGCGGCTGGCCGTCGTGATTGTTCCCTTCCGCCCCCCGCGACTCGCTCACAGGCGCCTGGCCGGGCCGGGGACACTGCACGGCCCCCCGTCCCGCGTGTTCGCCAACACCGGCTCGATTGATCGCCCCCGCCGTAGAACGTACGAGCCCCGGCGCGCGCGCGCGAGCGGACGCGCTGGGCGGCTCGGTTTTTTGGTGCGAAATAACGTGCGCGCTTGGCGTCTTGCCGGGGCCCCGAACGGTCGGCGCGGGGTTGGGGAGCCGCACCTGATGGGATAGATGAACAGTGCGCAGGGGAGGGTACGCGCGTACTGCTACCCTAGACTAGGCGCTTGTGAGCGGCCGGTCGGTCGGCCAGCGGCGGCACAGCACAGCACACACTGCACAGCACCGGCCTGTGTGGGCTGGGGCGCCGTGGATGTTAGGCCGTTGGTCGATCTACGCCTGCAAGCACTTGCTGCTGGGCCGCCGTGCCGTCGGACGACACTGGCGAAACACGCATAGCTTCAGATTTGCATCAGCTGTTGGCCGGTCGTTGGATCCAAAACCTACGCGCTTCTACTAGCCATCGAGTTACCAAACCTACTAACCTGGACCAGCAGCATGTATCCACTGCTAATGCTAGATCAAACATTTGGATTGAGTCCGAGCAGGCAAATCTTTTCCCAGTGCTCGATCACGTGACAGCGCCCAATCCATCTACGATCTATATCTCTCTCCGCAGATCCTGATGATTACACTCATGGCAGCGTGCATGCAATGCAAGACACGGCACAACACCCCCCCCCCCCCCCCCCCAAAACCTGGACCTCTCACCTCTGTGATGTGATAACACGTGACCCCTAGAGCAACAAGAGATCAACGACCGGCATGATGTATACAGTGGTAAGCCAAAAGCAAGCACGAGAATGCACGAGCCGGCGGCGGCATTTCCCGGAGGCCAGGATGATGGATGATCATCCGTCGAGGGGAGCAGCGGACTGGACATGATGTACGCGCATGCACACAGGACAGGACCCATGCACGCATCGTGCACGGACGGCCATGCCCGAGGACGACGACGACCTCCTCGCTCGCCGCAGTGTTCCCCCTCCTGTCTCCTGGTTAACGGAAGCGGCTGTTCCATCCATCACTTCGCCCTGTTGCCCTGTGATTTCGTGAGCAGCGTGCACTGGCGTCTCGTCAGCTCCATATAATTTTGCCTCTTCGGCACAGCTCTCACGTATGGGATGCCGCCCATGATAGCGCCGCGTGCAGAGGCAGTCCGATTGTTCAGAGTAACCGTGCTGCCGTGCCTCTGAGCCTGGGGTGTTTTGACTTGCTGAAAGGCTGGCAGTTAAAGACGACACGCCTGACACGAGGCAAAGCTTGCAGAATGTAAGGAAAATCATAGTAGTCTAGGATGGTAAAAGGGCTCGAAAAACTTGCCTCGTCTCGGCTCGGAGTCCTCTCGTTTTCCATCCCGTGACCGAGCGAGTGGTCCTCCCCGTCAGCCCCTCCGTCCCTTTCTCTCTCCGAATCCATGTCTGTTTCCCGGAGTGCCATTCATGGCGCGGACATCGATGGAAGGGCTGCGCTGGCTACCTGCAAGCCTGCAACCGGCTGCGGTGCCATGACTTGTGTCGGTGTGGGCGAGGGGCGCGGAAGGCGGAGGAAGGATCAAGCGGAAAGGATGGGGATGATGGCCGGAGACATCCATCCAAAGGCTGCCGGCCGGCGCTGCTTCTGCTTCTGCTTCTGCGGCCGGTGCGGCGTGCCTTTGCAGGCCTGCATGCATGTTGCATCGGCTTTGTGCCGTCATGTGCCCGGCCCCGGCGCTCATTCCGAGACCAGGGCGCAGCTCAAAAGCATAAGCCTGGCGTTTTATTGCTGCAGCGCGCCGGCGCCAGGCCGGGCAGGCCGCCGCAAGCTGCATGGAGCTCCGTCGAGGCCTTACTTGCTTGTCCTTACCCGCTTGGCGCCACTCCCTTGCACGTATGCACTCCGATCCACTCCACGTAGGCATGTGTAGAGTGAAACACTTTTTTTAAAAAGTATGTGTAAATTATAATACCCGTCGATCGGACTAGCCAAATGGGACATGTACACGCGTGTGCAGATACCTACTGTGTGTACTGCAGCACTAGCTGCATGCAGAGAGCCAGAGATGCTGTTTCGATTTGTGCGTGAAGTGTGATGCCTCATGACTTGCAGATACTCCTACATCGATATCCTGCCTAAAGATCCAGCGGAAAAATCTCGCGGTGGAAAAGAGGATCTAGTAACAGAGATGAATGCGGACAGCACTTGTAATTTGCATTTGCAACTTTTGAGCTTTAATTTGTGTCATGTATGCCAGAACAAAGGCTATACACATTCTTTATGATCATATGCACCACGCAAATAGGAATCAAAAGCTTGTCAGTGTCAAGATTTTTCCCATCTAATCTCTAGTATGTGTTCGTATATAAAAATGAGTAAGTGCGTGTGTGGCGGTATGTGTTTGCATGAGTGTTTTTACTGTTTTCCCTGAAAGAAATTGGAATATCTCTTTTCTAGGCAGCTGAACAACCGAAGTTTTGTACAAAAATGATATTGGAGTTTTCAAGGGAAAAACTTCTAACAATAATGTTGTTCGAAGTTTTACAAATATACAAGTAAATTTCAATTTTGTTTCCCAAATTTGCACCAATGTCCACAAGTACATGAATTCTCATTGGACATGTGTATCCACAAAAAATCCAAGCTTGAGCTTAGTTGTGCTGCTTCTGCCCTCATCTGTCCCAATCAAACACGTACGTTTTCAACTTCCCTCGCCTCCAGGGTAGACGCAGAAGACCGTGAAAGTAGCCACAAAAAGGTCACATTTTTGCTACCTAGGGGCCTGTACATGTAGGAAATAAAAGCATTCAAGATGTGATCGATGGGGAAAGAAGAAATTCTCCCCTAGCTAGCTCTAGCTTATCCCCCTCTCGTACACATATGAAAGCTACGGGAATGTCCAGCTGGCTTGAGGGTTCTATCGCAATTGAGACAGGTAGCCGAAGAAGACTGTTATTTTAGAAGTTGTGCTGTCATACTAGGCAACGCTGTATATTATTTTTTGTCCGTAATTATAAACTATGGGAAATCTAAATCATGCTCGAGTATTTTCTGCACTCCCCACACTCAAATGTTTATGGTAGCGATTGAGTGCCGGGACCTCCTCCTTCGACGCTGTCGAGCCTCTCTGGCGAGTCTCTGGCGTGGTTAGGGCTCTGGGTTAGGGTTTCAGGGTGGGTTGGTCGGATTTCAAGGAGCCACCGGCCTTGGAGGGAGGGCCAGTGGCGGCAGGACGGCAAGAAGGCGGCGGGCGTTGGGGCAGCAAGGCACGGTCGATGGTGCCGCCATCCGGACGTGGAGGATGGCGGTTGGGCCAGGTCAGGGCGCGCGGGGAAAACGGTTGCCATGGAGACAGTGGTGGGAGGTGGTGACGGGATGGGCAAGGAGGGGGTGTCGGGGGCGTGGAGCTCCGGCGAGTCCCTACTGCGCCCGCTGCTAGGGTGGCGGCCCGTCTAGGCGGCAGCAGGGGCAAGTAGAAGAAGGAGAGAGTTGTGGGCTAGAGGAAGATGATGGATTTCGATCTGACGGTGGGAAAAAGAATGGAGTGTGAGGATGTAAAAAGATACTGGGGTGCGCTCAGCTGCTGCTTTCAATAAATACTATGTACGATTTGCATACCAAGGGGTTTCTTCTGCTACAAAATTGAAACTTGCGCTTGATCTATCAAAACTGGCGTGCAAGCATGATCAAGATAATGAAACTAATAAGAGAACACATTAGCGTCAGCGAACTAAGAGAACCCATCTTTCAGCATGCCAAGTAGCACTCATGTGCCAGCATCTATGAAAACGCTGCTACGATGGATGTAATGTATAGTAGTTTTCAGCTAATCATACATGACAGGGTACATGCGATGTTAACACCGGCCGTTACAAAGAAAACCGGTGACTACACACCCTTTGTCATCTCTCCCCTGGATCATCGCCCCCACATGCCACAGCGACCATGCACCCCCAGTAGATTCCCTCCCAGCAGCGCTGCACTGCGGTGACGCGACGTGGGCCCCGTACGCCAAACTGTTAGCTTACGGGATGGCAGTGTCCGGCCGGCGGTCCGATCCGGCCCCACCAGGCCACAGGCCAGGCCGGACTCTCTCAGGGATGGCCGAGCATGCATGTCTGCATCGTGCTGCATGTGGCGCAAACTGTGAAAGCCCCCCAATCCGCACGAGACGAGTCGTCCTCCTCCTCCTCCACGCGCGCACAGGCGACGAGAGCTTGGCAATGCAATGGATATTTTTGCACAGGGTAAACCTAGGCCCCAGCCAGTACGTCTTGTTCGGGCGCCGTCGCTTTTTTAGTTGGCCGTGCAACACGGCCCGCCCGACGATGCACGCGAGGGGGGCCGCCGGCTGGTGGTGTCCGGGCCGGGGCAGCGCGCGCCTCTGCGAACATTTGTCCATGCCGGCAGCCGGGCGGCTGCTGCTTCCGTTGTGCCAAGGGGATAACATTTTCGTTCGGGTGGATGGCTAGCTAGGCGCCATGACTGCATCAGCGCATCTGACTGAATTGACATGCTGCGATATGGCGCTACAAGTCATGGAAGCGTGTATGTGCTAATCACCCCTAGCTATAGACTCAGGAAGAAGAATACATCCGACAACTAGGATGTCAAATAAAGACCCGTCCAAGGATGCATTGATTCGCGATTGCAACTTTCTGCATTATTGACAAGATCGTCTATCTGCAGGAAATGAGAAATGGCAAGAGGCGGAGGAAGCAAAGGTGGAGATGGACACAACCCGGCCGGGAACAGCGACGTGTGCAGTTGTGCACATTTGTGCCCCCGTTTTCTTCCCATCTTTATTTTCTCACTTCCTGTTCCAGGACATTACTAATTCTTTCCATCTTTTCTCACTTATAACAGTCGATTGGTGTATCCAAGAACTACAGTATCACCAGCACGTGTATCAGCACAGTGGTGTAAGTGCGCCGAATTATTGTAAGCCTTGCCATCATCTGGAGCAATTGCTATTCGAATACACGATACACGTGTACTAAGATAGGAATGATTAATCGTATCTAAGTTGTAGTCAATCTAAACCAAGCCAAGCATTATTATTGTGGATAGAAGTACATAACAATTTCCCTTGACAAGGCATAAAAACCGAAATATCCTCTCTAACGTGTGTTAGCAATGACCATGCCATGGGAGGTAGATGCCTCCGGTGGACATCGAATAGGTCGGCAAGGCACGGGGCACCACTAGCAACGGATAGGGATTCTGGCGTAGTCCAGCGCAGAAGGGGCCAATGGCG